>NC_066580.1:366729487-366826013 GCF_024323335.1 Lathyrus oleraceus
GGAGTTGTTCCCCAGCAGAGTCGCCATCTGTCGCACCTCGAAAAATGAGAACACGACTTAAGCAAAGCGCAATCGCACGCTCGCAATGATGGACTAGACAGAGTCGCCACCGAACTTTATTTATTCCTAAAAAGGAAAGGGGAAATATCGATAAAACCCAAGAAAGAACGACAATGATTATGTGAATGCTTTGCTTTTTTCGCTTTGATGGTTTGATTGGGGAGATGAGAGAAGAACTTGATTTTATTGCTTTTTGGACTCGATAAAGTCGTAGACTTCATGCCTACGTATCTCCAAGGCGCAATGGAGAAATCAGAATCCACGTAGTTCTCCCAAAAGAAAAGGGGAAAGTCTGTTTTGTTGATTTTAGATTGGCGTGTCTTGCCATCTCTTGCTCGACCTAGGCGGGAGGCTTCGAGACTGACACGTCCTTTTGAAAATGTTTTTAAACTGAAAAGCCAAAGCTAGCAAAAGTTTTGAATGAGCCTAAACCCTGAAACAATAAATAAATGGGCTCATTATAAGGAAGCCCAAGAGTAAGCTTGTGAGTGTGTGAAAAGGGTTTCTTAAACGGCGACCGTTGGAATCGCATCGGGTTTCTCTTTTTTTGGATTTTTCGATTTTTTAACATAAAACGTGAACAATACGATTAAACACACAATACAGAAAATAAAAAATGCGAGAAAGTAAATTATTACAACACAGTTAGCTATGAATAGTTAGTATTACGAATGGTTAGTGGAGTTAATCGAGCTGAAACTGAAACGAAACGGTTAGTAACAACATAAACAAATATAAAAAAACAATATAAACATTTACTTTAGACAAAATAAACATTTGATATAAATAAACATTTAATTAAAATAAACATTTAAACAAATAATTAATTTAACTAACATTTAAATAAAACATATATGCAAAATAATAATAAAAGATAAACAATATTTAGTAAACAAAAGTAATATATATATATACATATATATATATATATATATATATATATATATATATATATATATATATATATATATAGATATATATATATATATATATTAGACAATAAATATATAGTAGAAAAAAATAATATATATGTACATTTAGACAAATAATATATAATAGACAAAAATAATATATATATATATATATATATATATATATATATATATATATATATATATATATATATATATATATATATATATATATATATATATATTATATATATATATATATATATATATATATATATATATATATATATATATATATATATATATATATATATATATATATATATATATATAGACAAATAATATATAATAGACAAAGATAATACACATATATATATATATATATATATATATATATATATATATATATATATATATATATATATATATATATATATATATATATATATATATATATATATATATATATATATATATATATATATATATATATATATATATATATATAGACAAATAATATATAATAGACAAAGATAATACACATATATATATATATATATATATATATATATATATATATATATATATATATATATATATATATATATATATATATATATATATATATTTAGATATATAATAGACAAAAAATAATATATATATATATATATATATATATATAAATATATATATATATATATATATATATATATATATATATATATATATATATATTTAGATAAATAATATATTAAAACACATGTCGGCAAGCCGGAACTTTGCCGATTTCAGAGATAAGTGAAGAATATTACCTTGTGTGAAGCGGATGAACTTCTGATCGTCCAAATGATCGACCGAAAGCTGGAAACCGTCACCGACGCAGTGCTGGCTGCCTTCGTGGGTACCTGACTTCAACGTCGCTTTTGATCGGTGAAACGACGCCGGAATGAAATGAACCTTGGATATTTGTGACCTGGACTTAACGAACTTCAAAGATATGAAATCGGTTTTGTGTTTCGGTGAATAATCGGGACGATTTTGGGTTACCGAAAATGAAGAACAAGTGAAATACGATAATGCTTTTGGAAAAATATTTCTTTTCAATTCTCTGTTTCTCTCACCACACGTTTTTTTCCTTACTGATCCCACCTTCTCCCCTCTTTTCTTACTAACAACATCTATATATATATTTAGATTACTTAAACAATAGGAAACCTAAAAAATATCTAACATAAATTAATAATATATATTTAGATTACTTAAACAATAGGAAACCTAAAAAATATCTAACATAAATTAATAATGTATATTTAGATTACTTAAACAATAGGAAACCTAAAAAAATATCTAACATAAATTAATAATATAATTTATATATTATATAATAATAATAATAATAATAATAAACTAATATAATATTAATCCTAATTAAATAAACTAATTAACAACTAAACACAATTAATATTAAGCACAAATAATATTAAACGGCACACGATTAAAATACGATAAAATCGAGCGACACGAACGCGATAAAAATGATGACAATTTGCATAGCAAAACAGACAAATTGATAAAACCAATAAACCAGTAAACCGGTAAACCAGTAAAATCAACAACACGACTCAAACAGACTCGATTAAATCACACGGCACAACACGTAATTAAATAAACAACCCTAGGCAATAATAAAATCAACACGACATCACGAAAACGCTGACAAACACAATCACAAATAATCGGACAATACGAAAACTCTAATATATTCGAAATACAGTCAAAATACCGACAAACAAACAATTAAATAGATAAAAACGCACAAAACCTAATCGAAGCAATGCCACGCACAAAAGAGATAAGCGAGATAAATACGAGGCAACGATATCGGCCAGGTTTTGCTAAAACAACGAAATACAACACGGTAAGCAACGAAAACACACAAAACCTAATCAAACCAGTTGTCACGCGAAGTTTAAGAAATTGAGATGAATACGAGACAACGAGATTAATCAAGATGTGGTCAACAAAGCCAAAGTCAAATTTTGGGGTGCGACAACCACACAAACAAACAAAGTATACACAAGCAAAGGAGGACTTTTACCAAATTAATATCATTAATGAATTTTGGGAGATGGAATGTACATTCCATCAATCCCCTAAATCCAATGATATTAATTCGACAAAGTCAAATCAAACTTGACCAAGGCCCAACAACATGAGTCAAACACCCACAAGTCATCACAATTGGTCAACAAAGTTATTTGGCATTTATTCCAATTAAAAATACTAAAAAAATACATTTAAATTAAATATGGTTTGTCAAATTCCTAAAACCTCATCAAAATACCAAATAAATGGCCATGAGATTTATCATAGTTCAAACAAGGTCAAAGGACCTTGGAGAAAATTTTTCAGAATTTTAGAAGACTTAAAAGTATTTTTAAACAATTAAAAACAAATGAAAAATCAATTAAATCATGAAAAATATTAATAATGACCCAAAAAATAATTTTAATTCAGAATATGAAAGAGGAAAATATTTGAAATTTTTGGTGAAACTCTCATATTTTTGGGATCAATATTAAAATTAATATGTATTAATTAAAATCAAAGGAATAAAAATTAAAATAAAAAAATCAAAAAAACGTGGACCACTTGATCTGCCTCATTAATTGAGGTGGCATATCAAGTGGTGAGAAGCGCGCGTTCCATGGTACACGCTAGTCACCGCGCCACACACTTGGTCATTACAAGCAACGTCCCTGATTAAAACATTTTGAATCAATCCAATGGCTCTGGACCGTGCCACATCATTGTCGGAGCAAAGCGCCGGTCGTGTTCTCAGGCGACCTTGGACGGACTGGTCCATTCATCACCACATCATAAATGAAAATGGAGGACCTGATCTGAAAGGAAAAATGGTGTAGATCACGAATATCACCTCAATTTTAACTAACTCCTCACATATAGAAAGATATGAGGAGTTGAATTTTGAGGTATGTCAACTGAGTTGCTTCGATTTAACCTCTAAGCAACTCAATCTTCTTGCCTATATTGGTATAACTTTAGACAACAAAGAATCAAGAGAATTGAGCAAGATTGAGAGAGAATCGAAGAGATGAAATTTTCTGGAAAATACCTTCAATGTAGGTCTGGATTCAACTGCTCTTGCCTTGGCTCGTGCTTGATCTCACTCAGAGTGCTTGCAGAAGTAGAATGAAATGCACAAAAGGCCTTGGATCCGTGGAGTTTTGAATCTCAAAACAGTGAGACTCAAACTCAATTTCAAGATGAAATTCTCAGGATTATCCTCTCAAATGGTAGGGTTAGGGGTTTAGGATCAAAGCTGGCGCGAATGTGTGTTCAATTGTGATGCTAGAGGTATATATTTATAGCTGTAGCTCATGATATTTGCACCTTCTAAATCACTTTCCAAAATTGGCAATTGATGATGCATGGGTGCATGGGCGTGTACAAGCCCATGAGATCATTGCTTTAGGTCCACAAATGAGTGTGAGAGAGTCTGAAATCAACTTAGATTGCAAGGCAAGTGTGTGTGAAGATATGAAGTTTGATCTTTGCCAAATGATGATACCATGTTCATGCCATGCACAGCCCTCACAATTCTTGTCCAAAATGGATGAACTTGGACTTTTTGGAAAGGCTAGATCAAGAGGAACAAATTTCATGTTCAACACTTTTCCAATTTAAGCTTGTATCATGATGGATTTTGAGGTGGAAGTTTGGAAATTTCAACATGTAGAAATTTTTTCTAAGTGTCAAGTCATATATCTCAATATTCCACCTTGCTTAACTTTTTATGTGAGCTGCAAATGAGAAAAATGTCTTCATCAACGTTGTAGCTCTTTCAAGTAAATTCAAAATGGTCACCAATTTGATGTCATTTGGATTTGAAATGATAGAGTTACACATTTTTTCTGTTTGGAAAAATCACTTATTCAATGGTATAGGTCAAAAGTGACCTATATTGTAGCCTCATATAACATGCTCATAAAAGTTGAATTAGCTCTCACTCCAAACATCAAAGTTGAAGTAGACATCTTGAATTTGATTGTTCAACTTGGAAAGCTTTCATATCATAAAAATTGAGCAAGTTATGGCCTTAGGAAGTTGAATTTCAAATTAGGGTTTAGACAAAATGACCTAAAATGTTTCAACATAGAAAATGATTTTCCAAGCAAAACTAGCTCTAGGTATCAACATGAAAGTTGTTTTGAATGTCAAATAGAGTAACGTTTCTCGTGGAATCATTTTCACATAGTGAAAATTGTAGGAGATAGGGTATAGGGAGACTCAGTGTTTATTAGATGAATTCATCTGGCCAACCACCATCAACCAATTTGCTAATCTTAAATTCTTTTGACTTTCTAGGCTCATGGTGGATCATATATGCATAAGATGATGAATTTTGAAGTGCCCCTTGTGAAATTTGATCAATTGGTCTGATAGTTTATTGGAGAAGTTACTCAAGATACCAAGTCAAACTAGGGTTTCCAAGGCAAATCACCCTCAGACTCTTGAAGAAAACTTGATCAATGTAGAAATCATTGGGACTCATATATGATGCTCATAAAAATTCTTTTATCAAATCATGGTTGAGCTCTTTGTCATGATGGCCTCAAACCCTAGATGTGAACTTGATAGATCAATGGAGATCATGCCCTACCTACCAAAGAGTTAGGCAAATGCAAAGACATATTTTTGGTAGTTTGGTTAGTAAAATGACAAAATACAAGTATGATACAATCACAAAGTTCTTGGTGATCTCTCCCAATACAAACCCAATGAAGGAGGGGTGAGGAGAATTCCAATGTATGATCCCTATGCTAATTCTTATGATGAAATTGCATGAGGGATCTTAGGGCCAAAATTGGGGTCTTACAGCTACCCCTATTTAAAGACATTCTAACTGAGGAGGCGACGGTTAAAATCTTCATGTCAACTCAGTAGAATGGGCTTAAATAACAACATATAGAAACAAATTTTGGTCCCTAAGAGACCTCATGATGCATATGTTATGAATTCAACAGTATATTCTATGTGGGGAAATATTGCCACAAAGGAAAAGAAATCAGAGAGACCGAAAGTCCACAGGAGTATAATACATTCCATAAGGAAAACACACTGGGGAGACAGAGACTCTGGGGGGGAAAGGAGTTATGCGCAGGCCAGGCTACGACTCAAAATTAATGGGGGACTCGAGGGATTCCATGCAAACATGGAAAGACTCAGTCGGGGAAACAACAACACCGATAGGGGATACAAGTAAGTCAGGATTTAACTGAAATACTTGAATCATGCCAGGAAAAGCGATTTCACTAAGGAAACGCGCACTCAACTCAACTGGGGAGAAATAAACATCAACACAGGAGGAGAAGAAATCTACCATCTACTACCTGTTACTGGGTAAGGAGATAATAAAGATCTGATAGAGAGAACATTCGTCACCGATTAGGATGAACATATCAAGGATGACTCCTGGGAAACAACAAAAGGAAATTCATTACTGGTTACTGGGTAAGAATAGCCTTGCTGGGGAAAATTGCAGAAAATAGGATTTACAACTACCAGTTACTGGGAAGAAAACCAAGGGTAAGAGTATCCGTCATCAGTTAAGATGAACATATCAAGGATAAACTCAACAGGGAAGAAAATCCATCATCGGTTAGGATGAACATCTCAAGGATAGACTTTCCTGGGGTTGACAAGGAGGATATCCATCATCGATTAAGATGAACATATCAAGGATAAACCAACTGAACCAAAAGTAGGAATTACATCTATCGAATGCTGGATAGAATACCGTCAAAGAGAAAATTCGTCACCGGTCAAGATGAACATATCAAGGATAGACTCTGTGAGGAGATAAAATAGGAATTACATCTATCAGTTACTGGATAGAATACCAAAAGAGAGAATTTGTCACTGGTTAAAGTGAACATATCAAGGATCAACTCTGAGTGGGGAACAAAGGCAGGGTTTACAACTACCGATTACTGGGTCGAAGACCGCCAAGAGAAGGAAACCTGTCATCGGTTAGGATGAACATATCAAGGAATAACTCTCTGGGAAACAAGAATAGGGATTACAACTACCTTTTTACTGGGTAGAACACCAAAAAGAGAATATCCGTAATCGGTTAGGATGAACATATCAAGGATAAACCCAAGCAGGGGAAGGAAAGATATTTGTCACTGGTTAGGGTGATCATATCAAGGATATACTTCCTAGGGAATCAGATCCACTGGGGACTCTACTGCTGGGACACTTTTGTCGGGTATTGGGCAAGAAATAACAAACTACAAACTAAGAAGATTATTACTAGTTACTGGCTAATAAACTCTTAGGGAATTCAAAGTATCTATCTAGGTAGGAGCTAGAAGGAAACAGTCAATCAAGACTCAACCTAATGAGGACATAACTCAAGGGAAGTGGTTCCATCCAGATAACCAACTAGGGAGGAAACTGAAGTAATAATCATCCACAAGGAAAAAAACTCAGTGGGGAAGAGGATAAAGGTTAAAGTCTTTCTGCTTAAGGGGCTGACGCTCTACAATTGAGGGAGGACAGACACCGGAATTTGTAGGGGGATAAAGTACCGCTATATAGGGAATGAGAATCTCAAACCAACAAGTTATGAAATTATATGAATGTATATATATGATGATTATGCTGACAAGAACGTTCACAAAGGATACAAAGGTGTCCCAAAGAAATTGAATCATCGGTACAATCCACAAAATATGGAGACAACTGCTGGAGAATAGAGAGATCGTCAATCTAAAAAGCTCAACCCTAACAGGGGAAGGAGGAGATCTGCTGAGGAAGAGAAAATATCATCGAATCTGTTGGGAATTTTAGGTCAACACCATAAAAATGGGAGACAACCCTACAGGGAAATAAACTGCTCAGGAACCAGGAGGAAACTCTGACTGGGGAGCAAGTCGAATGGCGATTGGCGGGGAAACCAATGCGATCTACTGGGGAGATCAACCATTTCTGCTGAAGGAAACCAAACTCCACTAGGGAAGGCAGAAACTATGTCGAAGGAGACAAGTTGCAGGGTACCTGAATCAACCAACTCAGCTAAGAAAAAGGGACAAAGCACTACTGGGGAATCAAAAATTCCACCGAGGAATTGAATCAACACAATCGGCTAGGGATACCCGAAGGGTTAACTACTTGGGGAACCTCTGATGTTTCGCACTCAAGGACTTGTTATCCATCAGAATATTGTTGATATTTCTTTTAATTGCCTTGGAAAGTCCTTTCTTTTATATGTTTTTAAAAAAAACTTTAAAAATTTTAAATTTTCAAAAAACGATCATAATAAAATTTAAACTATTGGCTGAAATAAATAAGAGTAGAAACAATTGGATAAAATGATAGTCTGTAAATGACATGACTCCATAGATTTTTACAAAGTTGAAAATGGTAATTTACATGGAAAAGGGTTACATTGAATACAAATGATCCTTAATCCTTCTACCAACTCTTGATATCCACTGTGCTCTTCACCGCTGTCGGGGTGATGAATTAATGTCAACCTTTGTGCTCAATCAAGTTTTCAAAACACTGAAGATCAGCAGAATGTAGTTACTTGCCATAATCCCTAATTTTTGCATAAGTTGCCCTAGGGTGGGGTACTCAACTTATCGGGAAACTCTTTCTGTTTTATGTCTCTAATTTTTGCCTGGATCCCCCTTTCGGGTTTTCAATCCACCGAGACGCTCATTTTTTCCTAAGTCTCCCTTTCAGGTTTTCAACTTAGCGAGTTGTTCTTTTCTTTTTTAGACGAAGTATTTCGTGACTGCATCTACGTTCACAAGACAAGTGAACTATTCACCATCCATAGTTGTAAGTATAATGCACCGCCTGAAAAGGCTCTCTTAACAACATATGGGCCTTCATAATTAGGAGTCCATTTTCCTCTACAATCTAGTTTAAACGATAAAATCTTCTTGAGCACAAGGTCACCTTCTCTAAACACGCGAGGTCTGACCTTCTTATCAAAAACTTTCTTCATCCTTTGTTGATATAACTGACCATGACACATGGCAGTCAATCACTTTTCTTCAATCAAATTCAGCTGATCATACCCGGTCTGACACCATTCAGCCTCAGTTAACTTGGCTTCCATAAGCACACGTAATGAAGGAGTCTCAACCACTACGGGGAGCACTGCTTCCATACCATATACAAGAGAAAACGTGGTTGCCCCTGTTGAAGTGCGGATGGATGTACGATACCCATGCAAAGCAAATGGGAGCATCTCATGCCAATCCTTGTATGTGACAACCATCTTCTGAATGATCTTCTTGATGTTTTTGTTCGTAGCTTCAACAACCCCATTAATGTTGGGTCTGTAGGGAGAAGAATTATGATGTTCAATGTTGAAGTCTTTGCAAAGAGCTTCCACCACATTATTATTCAAATTTGATCCATTATCAGTAATAATCTTGCTTGGTACACCATAACGACATATGATCTGATTCTTGATAAACCTCACAACAACTTGCTTGGTCACATTTGCATACGATGTCGCTTCAACCCATTTTTTGAAGTAGTCAATTGCCACTAAAATGAAACGATGTCCATTCGAAGCTTTGGGCTCAATCATCCCAATCATATCAATTCCCCATATGGAGAAGGGCCATCGGGAAGAGATAACATTCAAAAGTGTCAGAGGAACATGAATCTTATCAGCATAAATTTGACACTTGTGGCACTTCTTCACGAATTTGCAACAGTCAGATTCCATTGTTAGCCAATAGTAACCTACTCGCAACATGTTCTTCGCCATTGCATGTCCATTGGAATGAGTACCAAAGGAATCTTCTTAAGGTCTTCTTATCTTTCAAAGATGCCCAGGCGGGTAAATCAGACTATGGAGGAAACATTTGATGTCATAATACCACGGCTTTTCGTCTTTGACCTCTTCAACAAAAAATACATAAGCTGGCCTATCAAGACGCATCACCGACAAATTAGGAACTTCATTCCAATACTTCACTACAATCGTTGAAGCCAACGTTGCTAGAGAATTTGCCATACGATTCCCGTCTCGAGGGATATGATGAAACTCAACCTTTGTAAAGAAAGTTGAAATCCTCCTCGCGTAATATTTATATGGTATTAAACCGGGTTGATTCGTCTCCCACTCACCTTTGATTTAATTCACAACCAAAGCTGAATCTCCAAAGACATCCAAATACTTGATTCTGAGATTCATGTCCTCTTCAATCCCCTTAATGCAAGCTTCATATTCCTCCATGTTGTTTGTACACTTGAAAGTCAATCTAGCTGTAAATGGTAGATGCGTGCCTTGAGAAGTAATAATCACTGCCCCAATGCCATTTCCATATTGATTAACAGCTCCATCAAACACCATGCCCCAACGGAAACCAGGTTTTGACCCTTCTTCAAGCAACGGTTCATCACAATTTTTCCTTTTCATGTACAAAATCTCTTCATCAGGAAAGTCATACTATACTGACTGATAATCTTCAATCGGTTGGTGAGCCAAATGCTCAGCCAAGATACTACCTTTGATTGCTTTCTGAGATCGGTATTCGATATCATACTCTGATAACAACATCTGCCAACGAGTAATTCTCCCAGTTAAAGCAGGCTTCTCAAAAATATACTTGATTGGATCCATTTTGGATATCAACCAAGTGGTATGATTCAACATATACTGGCGCAGACGCTTAGCAGCCCACGCCAATGCGCAACAAGTCTTCTCAAGCATGGAATACCGAGTCTCACAGTCGGTGAACTTCTTACTGAGGTATTAGATTGCAAATTCTTTCTTTCCAGTCTCATCTTGCTGACCAAGAACACAACCCATACTCTGATCAAGCACAGTCAGATACATGATCAACGGTGTTCCTTCAACAAGTGGAGACAAAATGAGAGGTTCAAGCATATATTCCTTGATAATGTCAAAAGCTTTCTGGAAATCTTCGGTCCAATCACAAGACTGATCTTTCTGAAGAAGCTTGAATATAGGCGCACATGTAGCAATCATGTGAGAAATGAATCTGGAAATATAATTCAAGCATCTGAGAAAACCTCTGACTTGCTTCTCAGTTTTGGGCGCAGGCATCTCTTGTATTGCTTTGACCTTGGAAGGATCAACTTCAATACCCTTCTCGCTGACAATAAATCCCAACAACTTACCAGAACGAACACCAAAAGTACACTTATTGGGATTCAAGCGGAGTTTATATTTCCTCAAACGCTGGAATAGCTTCAATAAATGCTCAACATGTTCCTCTTCATCAATACATTTAGAAATCATGTCATCGACATATTCTTCAATCTCTTTATGCAGCATATCATGAAAAACTGTAGTCATTGCTCTCTGGTAAGTCGCACCAGCATTCTTTAGACCAAAATGCATCACTCTATAACAGAATGTTCCCCAAGGTGTAATGAATGTGGTCTTCTCCATATCTTCGAGTGCCATCTTGATCTAATTATATCCGGAAAATTCATCCATAAACGAAAAGACTTTGAATTTAGCCGTATTGTATACAACATATCAATGTGTGGTAAAGGGAAATCATCTTTCGGACTGGCTTTATTCAAATCTCTATAGTCAACACACATGCGGACCTTTCCATCTTTTTTCGGCACAGGCACAATATTGGCCACACATTGCGGATACTTAGCAATTACAAGGAAACTGGCATCAATCTGCTTATGCACTTCCTCTTTGATCTTCACAGCCATATCAGGATGCGTTCTTCTGAACTTCTGCTTGACTGGCGAGCATTGTGGCTTCAACGAGAATTTATGCTCAACAATCTCAGAATCCAACCCATGCACATCTTGATAGGACCAAGCAAACACATCTGAATACTCTCGAAGAAGATCAATCAACCCATTATTGACTTCTGGACACAGTCGAGACCCGATCTTGACTTCCTTCACATCATCCTCGGAACCCAAATTGACTAACTTGACTTTCTCTTCGAATGGCTGAATGGTCTTTTCATCTTGCACAAGAAGACGAGATAATTCATCACTTACTTCTACATCACTTTCCTCCTCGGCCTTAAACACAGGAAATTGAAAATTTGGAGAAGGAGAAGGATCATTCTATTTGTAGCGGGGTATTCGTTACCTTTAGATTTATTGACTAAATCAAAAGTAAATCATACAATTCGAGTCGCCACTGCACTTCTATTTATCCAAAGGAAAGGTTAGAAAGTGAACAAAAACTAAGAAGTTTTATCAAATAAAAAACTAATAAAAATGTCAGAGATCTAGGGAAGGGGTTGGTTATGCAATGGGATGGTTTTAAGCACCCAAAACATCCTTAGTACTCTAAGGGAGCCCTTTTTGCAAATGTCGTATGGTAGGTTGGTATTTGTGAAAATATTTGTGCAAACATGATTGGGGAGATGAGAAAAGAATATTATATTTACAATTTTGTTATTTGAATGGATGAACCCATTGCCTACGTACCATCACAAAGGTAGGATCAAAACCTCGTAGTTCGGGGTAAAAATCTCAAAATAAGTTGGTGAATTGATTGGTCAAAATCCTTAAGGTCTTTTGTTATCAAAGGGAGAAAACTCAACCTAAACCACAATCCACCATGTGAGGAGAGCTTCATCATACTAGTGAGGGATCCACCCTATAATAAGTATGGAAGACTTATAGTCCAATCACTAAGGATGAGGTGAGGTTTACATCAACCACTATGATAACTCAAACCTAATAGCTAATGCTTTTAAAAAAAGTTTTAATAGAGGTGGCCATTGGAACCACAAAAACAAACTGAGTGAGTTGGATTTACCAATTAGGAGTATTCACAAAATAAAGTCAAAGTTGACTTAAGATTCAATTCAAAATAAGTATTAATGAAAAGAGTTTGAAAAATCAAAGGCATAGTGCCTAGGTTTCTAATTTTGAAAACAATGTCAATGATTGCACAAAATAAGTTTGGCTTGGGTTAGAATGGAGAGAAGAAGAGAAGGGCTAGGTCCTAATCATGAAAAGATAAGAGAAGAGAATAAAACCCTTGGAGTTCCTTTCTTGAGATCATAAAGATGATTCAAGAGGTCCTTTCCTTTGGACTTAGCAAGCAATAATCAATGAACTCAAGCAATCAAGCCAATATTCAATCAAGCTCCTAGGACCTTCCAATTGGACTTGTCTCTTTCTTATCTTGGATGTTCATTCTAAATATCCCTAACTTGGGATCCCTATCACACAAGAACAAACAAATCAAAAGGTTCCACAATGCAATAATAGAAATGGACAAAGAGAGAGTTTAACTTAGGGGTCCTTTCAATTCAACTTTCAAGATTAAGCATTCTAAATGTATGAGGCCTAGTTGCTCTTCAACAAATTTAGCATTCTAAAGGCATGAGGCCTAGTTGCTCTTGAACTCCATTAAGCATAGATAAGATCCTAATTCTAAGTCCTTTATCTTTTTGCATTGGGTTCACATAAACAAAAACAAAACAAGCACAAGGCAATAGTATATACACAGTAATGTGCTTAAGAGAGCAAAAGGCAAATGGCATAAACATAAACATGAGCTCAAATGAGCAAAAGGAAAAGACAATATGAATAAATGGGCAAGAAATTAAGTTGCATTAAAGTAAATTGCAGGAATTAAATGCTTGAATTAAAAGTTAGTAATTAGTAGTTAGTGTTAGTGTGCCATAAGGCAATTTAGCACTATGTTAAGCAATCGTAAGTGGACTAATGTAGTAGTCACACCTATCTGCGGCCGGTCAATAAAACTATAGGCAAATAAACACAAGTTAGAGATCATGACTAGTAAGCCAAGCTCCTACAACTTGCCATTCCAAAAGAAAAGAAGAATGACCTTGTATGGATTTTAGGTTTTTTGCTTTACCAAGAAGTAACCTATCTTGGACACAAAGCAATTCACTTGATCTTTGATCAAGATGAATTTGATTTGGATCAAAGAAGGTTAAGCCTCTCATATGTCAAGCCTAACCACAAATCATTAACGCATTGGTCAAAAGAAAAAGATGAAGAAAGGAGATGAAGATAGAATGTACAAAATGAATGTTCAAATGACATAACCAAAATATATTGATCAAACATGAATGGGATCAACATCAATCAATGGTAAACAGAAGTGAAATGAAGATTAGAAGTCAAAGAATGTCAAACATATTTTTGGTATCTTTGGAATTAAAATGATACATAAAATAAAATGAACAAATAAATGTCAAACTTCAAATCCAATTCAAATCAACTTGGATAAGTCCAATTGGATCATCATAAGTCTAACATGGTCAAACAAGGTTTGACAAATTGTCTCAACATTTTTTGAAAACAAAAACTAATTTTAAATAATTAAAAATGAAGAAAAATAACATAATTGGACTAAAACTCAAATCAATGAAGAAATTGATGAGAAGATTTTTCATAGACTTATCATTATCCAAAGATGTTAAGAAAATATTTTTAGCATTTTTTAATATTGAATGGTATTTTAAATGAATTAAAAACAATCAGAAATAAAATAATTCACAAAAAATACTAAATGGAATCAAAAAAAAAAAATCATTTTATGAAACTAGAATTTAAGAGAATTTTTTTGCAATTGGTCCTATATTTTTGTGATTCAAATAAAGAAGTTATGAATTTTTGAAAATAAATGGAATAAAATAAATTAAAACAGAAATTAAGGAATTAGAAAAATACATAGGCGTCTGATCCAACCTCATTAATTGACATGGACCATCAAAAGGCCAGGAAGCGCGCACTCACCATGCACATTAGTCAAACGCGTGGTACCATGAATTAAAAAAAGTCAAGTGAAGAATCAGCCAAGATTAGATCACAGCACTTGGATCCAATGGCCAAAACGCTTCCACGTATGGGACGGTGGTGGAAACCACCGTCTTCTCCGGCGAGCTCACTAATCCGGCCACCAGTTGCAGGTTTTACAACCTCAACCAAAACTCACGATCCATATAACAAATTAAAGTTGGGGTGATGTACATCACCCCTGTAACCTTAGTTTTTGTTCAAGATCCTTCTAGAAGAAGAAATCTGAGGTTGAAAAACTATGTGTTCAATCTGAAGTTCACCAATTCACAAAATTAAAGCCGCCATTGGCTTGCCGATCACACGAGGACTTCAGAAATGCCAACCAACCTAAGAAATGCCCAATATATAAGGAGATTCAAAGCAAAACAGTTGAGGTATAAACCTTTGTAGAGCAGCTCTTATGAGCACAATTCAACCAATCATTTGCTTGCAGCTTGATCCTGATGCTTGGTATGAGAGCTAGGCTTAGGAATTAGTGATGATAATCAACTGATGTTGTTGAAAATCACACTTGAAAAATGAAAGTGAAATCTCAAATTCCTTTGGTGAGAGGTTGGGGAATGAATTCAGCAGAGATTAAAGCACCTTCAGGTTACCAATTGAATGAAATGATACTTCTATTTATAGCCACAGCTGCAAGGAAAGTGTGAACAAATTCGTGTGCATGAAGTTGGGTCCTCCATGCATGGGCCTGTACAAGCGCATGTGAGGCCCAAAACCAATTGCAAATGCAAGCTGAAATGATTATGAAATGGTTTGGACATGCAGATTGCAAGGCATTAGCTTGTGTATCAAGATTTCACTTGGATTCCATAAATGATCACAAATATTCATCTCTTCGAAAGTCCCAATTGGAAAATCCAAACATAAGCATGTGGGTAATGGTTGGAAAGTTCATGACATAAGGAACAAAAGTTATGTTGAACGAAAATCCATTTGGAGTTTGGAAAATTGTGAAAACTGACCATGAAGTTCAAGGTACAAAACATGTACTTGCGAAAATTGCCAAAAATGACCAACTTCAAGCCCTTCTGTTTGAATGATTCAAGCCTAAAATGGAAAAATCTCCAACATCAACGTTGTAGATATTTTAAAGAAAATCAATTTGGAATTAAAATTTGCATCATTTGGATTTTTAATGAGAAAGTTATGGGCACATGAAGTTGGACTTTTTCAAGATTCAATGGCTTTGGTCCAAAGTGACCTATAATATTTTGTATTATCATATGTACTTATTTTAGGATTATGAAATTTTTTCCAACATAAAAATTGAAGTAGGCATCTGAAACTTTCCAATGCACTTGGTCTCACCTCAAAATCATAAAACATGAAGGAGTTAGGTCCTTGGGAAGTTGACCTAAAATTAGGGTTTCAATCAAAATGACCTATAATGTATGAAAATGAATGATGCCTTTCCATGTTTAAAGTAGAATTTTCATGAACATGAAAGTTGTTCATATGGTTCTTAAGAACATTCTTTCTCTTGGGGTCATCATCATTTGACAAATACATCAAAAGTTAGGTCTCAGTGGATTTCAAAATAGTCAGATGACTTGACTGATCAACTTCTCAGGTCCAAACTTCAAATCTTGATGAATGAATGATTTAGGATACTCACATAAGCTCATATATGCATAAAATGATGAATTAAAGAACTTACCTTGATTGAATTTGATCATAGGTTGAGGTTGCTTCATGAGCAAGGAACAGTCAATGCATAGTTGAATTAGGGTTTCCTTGGGAAACAATCCAAAAGCCCTTTGGTTTATCTTGATCAAATTGACAAATTGAGATACTTGGGAGGAATATATGATGATTTAGAGCTTTGGGAACCATTGTCATGCTTGCTTTCATCTTCATCTGGCCACTTCAATGGGCATAGGGGCCTCCTAGGAGCCTTGTATCACATGACTGCTTGAGCTTCAAAACAAAAGATGTTAGTGACATATTTTTGTGCTTTTGGTTAGTAAACAAAATAAGAAAAGAAATAATATAAAATTCAAGCATTATTGGTGGTCTCAAACCAACTCACACAAGTCCCAACCCTAGGGTAAGGAGCCAAGATGTTATGATCCTTGAGGAAAATGCAATGAGCAATGATATGATGCCATGAGGGATCTTAGGGTCAAAATTAGGGTCTTGTAGATGCCCCTATTTAAAATCTTCGTCTCGACGAGGTATAATGGGCTTAAATAATAACAAAGAGACGAATTTTGGTCCCTAAGAGACCTCATGATGCAAATGTATGCATGCAAAAGTTAATACTCTATGGGGATATATGTCCACAAAGAAAAAGAAATCAGGAGAAACTGAAAATCCGCTGGAGTAATACACCCACTAGGGAGAAAGAGACTCTGGGGGAAAAAGGGTAAATGCGAGAGCAGGTCACGACTTGAACTTGCTGGGAGACACGAAGGGATTCCACGAAAATAAATCAATGGAAAGACTCGAGCTGACGCAACGATGCATGTATTGGGAAATATGCCAATACAGCAAAACTATCCACAAAGGATACTTCGGATAAAAATCCGGACTCAGGCGGGGATGTCCACAAAGGACTCGGCTGAGGAAACAACAAATGAGGTATTACCGGTTACTGGGTAATAAAACTCAAAAGGAGACATGCGATCAGATACACTGGTACAATGGTGAAAGAACAACACACTCAGGGAGAAAGAACATCTAAGACCGGTATAAGGGTGAGAGATATCAATCGCCCAGACATCTGAGGAAAACCTAAAAAGGCAATATTTCAACTCAGGAGATTCTGACTCCACAGGGGACAAAATGTCAAAATAGGGAGCAGAAAAGGAAGGAACACCAGGGATACCGGTTACTGAGCATATAATAGGTGACCAACCAGGCGTGAATTGGGGAATATTTCCAAGACACTCATCATCCGAAAGGAGGGCTGAAGAAGCAAACTCGATTGCAGGATGGACATTCGGTTCCATAAGGAAATACGAATCTTACTCGACTAGGGAAGAAAAAGCCTTCGACTGAAGAGCGCATGAGATATATTATCTATTACCGTCAGAACATAGATAACATACTCGCATGGAAGATTATCCATAATCGGTTACTGGGTTAATAAAGGAAATAATCGACCGAAAAAGGAAGGACATCGGGATACCGGTTACTAGGTATATAATGATGACCAATCAAAAGGAGAAACAATCATTACCAAACAAAGGGTAAATGAGAGATGACTCGCGGGGGATGAATTGCCTGACAAAAGCAATTATCCAAGAGATATATCACCGGCTACCGGGTGGTACACTCAAAAATTAAAGGAATATCAATACCGAATATTGGATAAAGATAACCAACAAAGAGGGGATTACATCTACCGATTATTGGGTAGAAAACCAAGGGTGAGAGTACCCGTCATCGGTTAGGATGAACAAAATCAAGGATTAACTCCTAAATGGGACAAAATGGGGTTTATAACTACCTGTTATTGGGTAGAAAACCACAGAAATAGGACTTACAACTACCGGTTACTGGGTAGAAGGCCGCAGAATCTACGTCGGGGAGAAGATGCACAATTACTGTTTACTGAGCAATTGATCACCTAAACCACAGGGAACTGCAGGGGAAAACGAAAAGATAGGAGTCAATCTAGGAACAAACTAGAGAGACACAATGAAACAAGACTCAACCCGATGAGGATATAACTTAGGGGAGTAAATTCCATCCCAATACATATTTTGGGAGGAAACTGAAATAATAACCATCCACGAGGACATAACTCAGTGGGGAATATAAAAGGAAATACGGACACTTTCTGCCTATGGGGCTGACTCTAAATGGAGAGGTCAGACACAAACATCTGCTTGGGGAAGAACATTTCACCAACTAGCAGGAGATAACAAGCAAAGATATATGGCAAAGAATGCAACATGAATATTTGAATATTGTAAATATGCATGTATATGCATAGTTTATGTATGATTAATGCTGACAAACAGACATATCTAACACAAACAGGTCCAAGAATCATTGGACAGACATCCAGTACAACATCTCAAAAGACAAAAGCCAAGCCCACAGGAGAAAATCCAATCTGGTGGAGGAGCAATAAATACCAGGAAACACCAATCACCGGCTGGGGATCAAGCAGAGTTGTTGTCAAAGATTACTGCTATGGGAACAGAGACTGTTGTTGGGGATAAGCAAAGGTCACAACTACCAAATGTTGGGGATCCCCCAGCAACATGTAGAGATAATGATAAGATTAGTCAGAAAAGAACTCTACTGGGGATCTTATTGGGGGATAATGCAAAATTCTATGGGGAACAACCACCTAACAGAAGCACACCAAGCGTTCACTTCTAACCACTGAAGGAACATTTATGCTGCGGAGAAAGAACCAAACACTCCACTCGGGAGGGAAGCAAACTAGGATCAGATAAAGTCTCAGCTAGGGAATCTACAGAGCCATCGCCAGGGATTTGTTTCTGAACAAACAAAGGATCTGATATAGAGGAAACTCTATCGGGGGGCTCAACACGGACAAGATCCATCATGGAAGAAACTCTACTAGGGAACTTATCAGGGAAAGATATGAAGTTCTGTGGGGAAAATCCACCAAACAGAACTTCCAATAATCAACAAATTTCCTCATATCTGCTAGAGAGACATCTCCACTAGGATGAGAGAAACACTGCTCCGCTGGGGAAGGAAATAAACATCTTCAATACCAGCTCTGCTAGGAGGAAACCATCCAACAAGGAGGAAAAAGAAACATCAGGCTATGATCAGGCAACTCCACTGGGGAAAACTGTTGGCGATCAAATTGGGGATAACCTGCTGGCGATCAAACTAGAGGAAGTCTAATATAAACAACCCAGCTGAGGATGAGTGGTAAGAAAACTTGCCGGGGAAAAACTGCAAGCTAACCTGATGAGGATTTCCACTCATGCTGGGAATTCCTGCTCACTCTACGGGAGATTTCCATTCATGATGAGGGAAAAACCAACTTCCTCGAAAATAGATAGCATACCAACTTTTATCAATCTATACGGGATTTTAGGTCAGTCCACACAAGGGATGACAACCATATAATTGATAAAACACAGATGCTAGACTCAGACTCACTGGGGAGTTGAGGATGTTAGAAGACCAGGACCAAAACTCCAGACTCTCTGGGGAATTTAGTGGCGTATCACCCTTCTCTGCGCTGACTGAGGAGACAAACCTGAAAGATTATAAAAAGGATACAAATATGCTAGGAATATGAACAAATATCTTACCCTTTTGGAAATCGTACTATCCTTAGGAGAGCACTGAAGACATTCCATTTATCCTTTCAGTCATTGTAAATATTCACTTTGTTTAAAGACAGTTTATAAAAACTTTATTTGTTTAAAACAATGATATTTAACAATTAAAACATGCAAACATTTGTTAAACAAAAACAAATAAGAATGCAAAGAATTGGATAAACGCTCAAATTTATTTGATAGAATGGTAGTCTGCAAATGACGAGACTCCATGGATCTTTACAAATTTGAAATTGGTGATATATATTGGAAAAAGGCTACATTGAACATAATGACCATTTCTCCACCAACTCTGAATCCAATGTATCTGAAGCTTCAGTTCACGATGACTGAGCGAGAATCTTTGACAGATGACAGTTGTAGGACAAAGTCTTGTCAGGATGCAGTTACTTGCTAAATCCCTAATTTTTGCCTAGATTTCCCCAGGGTGAGGTACTCAATCTAGCGGGATATATATATTCATTTTTTTTATATGTCTCAAACTTTTTCCTGGATCGCCCTTTCGGGTTTTCAATCCACCGAGACGCTCATTTTTGCCTAAGCCACCCTTTCGGGTTTTCAACTTAGCGAGCTATTCTCGTTTTTATTTTAGGCGAAGTATTTCTTGATTGCATCTGAATTCACAGGACGAGTGAAATCCTCCCCATCCATAGTTGTAAGTATCAAAGCACCGCCTGAAAAGGCTCTCTTAACAACATATGGACCTTCATAGTTTGGAGTCCACTTGCCCCTGGAATCGGGCGCGAAAGACAAGACTTTCTTGAGCACAAGGTCACCTCCTCGGAACACACGAGGCTTGACCTTCTTATCAATGTCTTTCTTCATCCTTTGTTGATATAACTAACCATGGCACATGGCAGTTAATCTCTTTTCTTCAATAAAATTCAGTTGGTCATAACGACTCTGAACCCATTCAGCCTCAGTCAACTTGGCTTCCATCAAGACTCTCATTGATGGGATCTCAACCTCCACGGGGAGCACAACCTCCATGCCATACACAAGAGAGAAAGGGGTTGCCCCTGTTGAAGTGCGTACAGATGTACGATAGCCATGCAGAGCAGATGGCAGCATCTCATGCCAATCTTTGTAAGTAACAACCATCTTCTGGATAATCTTCTTGATGTTCTTGTTAGCAGATTCAACAACCCCATTCATCTTGGATCTATAGGGAGAAGAATTATGATGTGCAATCTTGAACTCGCTACACAGCTCTTTCATCATCTTGTTGTTCAAGTTAGATCCATTATCAGTAATGATCTTATCTGGCACACCATAACGGCATAAGAGTTGATTCTTGATAAACTTCACAACCACTTGCCTGGTCACATTCGCATACGATGCCGCTTCAACCTAGTTGGTGAAGTAATCAATAGCTACGAGAATAAAACAGTGACCGTTCGACACCTTTGGCTCTATCATGCCAATCATGTCAATTCCCCACATAGAGAAAGGCCATGGTGATGAAATCAAATTCATAAGTGTCGGAGGAATATGAATCTTATTCGCACAAATCTGACACTTGTGGCATTTCTTCACATATTTGCAGTAGTCAGACTCCATTGTCAGCCAATAGTTACCTGCTCTCAACATCTTCTTTGCCATGGCATGTCCATTAGAATGAGTACCAAATGAACCCTCATGGACTTCAGTCATCAACAGGTCTTCTTCGTGTCTATCCACGCATCTGAGCAGAACCATGTCAAAATTCCTCTTATAAAGCACATCGCCATTGAGGTAGAAACTGCCAGATAATCTTCTCAAAGTCTTCTTATCTTTAACAGATGCCCCAGGCGGGTAAATCTGACTTTGGAGAAAGCATTTGATATCATAATACCATGGCTTATCATCTTGCACTTCTTCGACTGCAAACACATGAGCTGGTCTATCCAAGCGCATCACAGTGATATTGGGGACTTCATTCCAAAATTTCACCACAATCATCAAAGCAAGTGTAGCAAGAGCATCTGCCATCCGATTATCATCTCGAGGAATATGATGGAAGTCAATCTCAGTAAAGAACATTGAAATCCTCCTCGCATAATCTCTGTATGGGATGAGGCCAGACTGATTCGTCTCCCATTCACCCTTAATCTGATTAACAAGAAGGTCTGAATCACCATAAACATCAAGATGTTTGATCCTAAGATCAATACACTCTTCTAAACCCATGATACATGCCTCATATTCCGCCATATTATTCGTGTATTTGAAAGCTAACCTTGCTGTAAAAGGAAAATGTGTGCCCTAAGGAGTAATAATCACTGCCCCAATACCATTTCCATATTGATTAACAACATCATCAAACACCATGCCCCATTGGGAACCAGGCTCTGGCCCTTCATCGAGCGTAGGCTCATCGCGATCTTTCATTTTCAAATACAGAATCTCCTCATCACGGAAGTCGTACTGAACAGACTGATAATCCTCAATTGGTTGATGTGCCAAGTGGTCAGCCAAGATACTACCTTTAATAGCCTTCTGAGCTCGATACTCAATATCATACTCAGACAATAGCATCTGCCAACGGGCAATCCTCCCAGTTAAAGCATGTTTTTCAAAGATATTCTTAATAGGATCCATTTTGGATATCAACCAAGTCATATGATTCAACATATACTAGCGTAAGCGCTTAGCAGGCCAAGCCAAAACACAGCATGTCTTCTCAAGCATTGAGTATCGAGACTCACAATCAGTGAACTTCTTACTCAGATAGTATATATCATACTCTTTCTTCCCTGGTTCATCTTGCTGACCCAATACACAACCCATAAAGTCTTCAAGAATTGTCAACTACATAATCAAGGGTCTTCCTTCAACAGGCGGAGACAAAATTGGAGGCTCAGACAGATACTCTTTGATACTGTCAAAGACCTCCTGGAAATCCTCGGTTCAATCATGATGCTGATCTTTCTGGAGGAACTTGAATATTGGCGCACATGTGGTAGTCATGTGGGATATAAATCTGGAAATATAATTCAAGCGGCCAAGAAAACCTTGGACTTGCTTCTCAGTTTTGGGCGCAGGCATCTCTTGTATTGCTTTGACCTTGGCAGGATCAACTTCAATACCTCTTTCACTGATAATAAAGCCCAATAACTTGCCGGAACGGACTCTGAATGTACACTTGTTCGGATTTAGGCGGAGTTTGTACTTCCTCAAACGCTGAAAAAGCTTCAACTAGTGTTCTACATGTTCAACTTCCATTTTCGACTTTGCAATCATATCATCAACATATACCTCAATCTCCTTGTGCATCATATCATGAAACAAGGTAGTCATAGCACGTTGATACGTAGCTCTGGCGTTCTTCAAACCGAAAGGCATCAATCGATAACAGAATATTCCCTAAGGTGTGATGAATGTTGTCTTCTCCATATCCTCGGGTGCCATTTTGATTTGATTATAACCAGAAAATCCGTCCATAAATGAGAAGACATTGAATTTAGCTGTATTATCTACCAATATATCAATATGTGGTAGAGGAAAATCATCTTTCGGACTAGCTTTATTCAAGTCTCTATAGTCCACACACATTCGGACTTTTCCGTCTTTCTTAGGTACGGGCACAATATTGGCCACCCATTGAGGATATGTAGAAGTCACCAGAAACCCCGCATCAATTTACTTCTGAACTTCTTCTTTAATCTTCACTGCCATATCAGGATGAGTTCTTCTGAGCTTCTGCTTCACAGGCAGACACTCAGGCTTCAAAGGCAGGAAATGTTGCACGATATCAGTATCCAGACCAGGCATGTCTTCATACGACCAGGCAAAGATGTCGACAAATTCTTGTAGCAACTCAATCAACCCCTTTTTTATAGACTCTTCCAGGAGTGCCCCAATCTTCTCTTCGTGCTCAAGCAGATTCTCAAGATGCGGCTGAATGATCTTCTCTTCGTGCTCAAGCAGATGGGTAATCTCATCAGGAATATCTTCAATACCATCTTCTTCTACCTCAAATACAGGGAACTCAAAGTTGGGAGATGGTGTCGGATCATTATGTTCAATGGGTTTGATTAACCTGCATAATGATTTTGGATATAAAAGAGATTTCAGAATTCAAACAAGGCAAATCATTATGCAGATGAAGAGACTGATTTTATTCTCTTTTTAGGGTTTTTTAATGATCACCAATTTCTTGCAAAAAGCAAAACGGGAAAATAATTTGGAAAAACAAACATTTAACATGTAATTATTGAATGAATATCATTGTATTAACGCGCCAACAATGTCATCACTTCTCCTTTTGGCATGGGAGAAGGGTTTTTAAACAAAAGTGAACACATTACGTGGACTTATGGACAACCGTTGGAACATCAAAAGCGACCCAATTATTGCAGACTCCTCCAGGGATGACAAAGTTGCCAGAATCTTCCTCTGCATCATCATCCACTATAGCGGCAGCTTCCTGGTCTTCGACCGTGTGGATGAAACCACCACTCTGAAACAAGCCATCCTCATTGAAAGTTCCTGAAGAGTACCTATGCCAGCCCAGGATTTATTGTCTTCCAACTTGATCATTCTTCCTAAACCAGTAGTTACGCCATGCTCAATGGCCAACTTCATATCATTGTAGGATGCAAATGAAGAAGATCCTTTCCTTAAAGGCTTAACAATATATAAGGCTTGGAAAGGCATCCCAACCTCATCCTTAGCATCTATATAAGAAAAGGAAGACAAATGGCTAACAAAGAGAGCCTTCTTATATAGGATGGATGTCATGGCGCCTGCCTCGTGAATCCATGGTCTGCCAAGCAACCAGCTATATGATGGGTGGATATCCATGACCTGGAAAGTGATCTGGAAGTCACTTGGTCCGATCTTGATTGGGAGCTCAACCTCGCCAATCATAATTTTCCTGGATCCATCAAAAGCTTTCACAACCACTCCACTCTGCCTCATGGGAGGCCCCTGGTACGAAAGTTTTGCCATAGTGGATTTTGGCAACACATTTAACGACGATCTTGTGTCTACTAGCACATTAGACAAGGCATCATCCTTGCAATTCATGGAAATGTGTAGAGCCAAATTATGGTCTTTTCCCTCTTTGGGATGATCAGCATCGCAAATGCTCAAATTGTTACAAGCAGTTATGTTTGCAATAATGCTATCAAACTGTTCAATTGTGACATCGTGATCCACGTATGCCACGTCCAACACCCTCTGCAAAGCTTCGCGGTGTGGCTCAGAATTCATCAACAAAGATAGGACGAATATCTTTGATGGAGTTTGAAGCAGTTGATCTACAACATTATACTCGCTCCTTTTGATGAGCTTCAACATCTCATCACAGTCCTCTTTCAGAATTCCATTCTGGACAACAGGGACAAGAGCTCTAGCAACAACGGCAGGTCTATCAACAACAAGTGCCGGATTTGGAGAAGAAGAAAAAGTCCCCACCAGACTGGCAGAATTATTAACAACATCAGATCTTCTCGAGACGTCTACATGGGGTTTCAACGCGCCGAAAAAACACGACCACTGCGGGTCACACCACTAACGTCAGATATACTTGTAACAGAAGTGGAGGGCAACGACACCTCCTTCCCATCTTCTAACGCAACTGCATTATATCTGTAGGGAACAACCTTATCTGATGAGTACGGGATAGGGCCCACTAGCTTCATTACGAGAGTAGAGGAAACCTTCTTCTTGCTTCCATCATATCGAGAACAACAGGTTCTGGCATTCTGAATACAGGTGATATAACATTAACTTCATCCTCATCACGATTCTGAAGTATCTCGATCACACCCTGATCCAGCATCTCTTGGATATCTTTCCTAACTTGGCGATATCCTCTCTCGTTAATAGTGCACACACGGCAGCTGTCATGGTCATGCTCATAATGACTGTATCCACATAACAGCCTATGCATCTCGACCAACGACTGCCTGATGTGACTGACATACATGACTTTTTATTTGCCAAGGCAACCCTGAACCATATTAACAGCAGATTTCCCATGCTCGGGTAATGGGTTCTTCTTAACATTTGGACCTACGTCCTTGAAAAACAATATACCGCTCCTCACAAGGTCTTGAACCTTGGTCTTCAGAGGATAACAATTCTCCACATCATGTCCAGGAGCACCGGAATGATAAACACAGTGAAGCTCGGGGTTTTACCACCACTGAGGGTTGGTCGGTACAGCGGGTGGGTCACGTGGAGTAATCAACTTCCTCTCAATCAATGAAGGATAAAGCTCAGCGTAGGTCATGGGAATTGGATCAAAAGTGACCCTCTTCCTATCATAGCTAGTGTTGGTATTGTTGTTGTTTCGAGGCTGGTAGGCCTGCTGTTGCGGACGATGCTGTTGTTGTTGATAATGTTGTTGTTGTGGTTGTTGCTGATGCTGATAATGTTAATTTTCGCTGAAGGCAGGTGCTATATGAGCCACCTGGTGCTGGTTACTGGCAGGGCGCACAGTCTTCCTCTTCACAGAGGCTCTTCTCTTGACATGGGAGGACACAACATGTGCCTCTCCCTCTTTCTTCTTTGCAAATTCCCCATAATGTTTTGCAGAAGAACCTTCGTCTCTAGTCAGGCATCCTTCCTTGACTCCTTCCTCTAGTCGCATCCCCATGTTCACCATTTTGGTGAAATCAGAGGGAGCACTACCAATCATCCGCTCGTAGTAGAAAGAGCTTAAAGTCTTTAGATATATCTTCGTCATTTCTTTCTCTTCGAGTGGGGGCACAATCTGTGCGGCTAATTCACGCCACCTCTGGGCGTAGTCCTTAAATGTTTCCCTCTCCCTCTGGGACATATCCCTCAGCTGGTCCCTATCGGGATGTACGTGTACTTCTTGACAAAAGCTTCTCCAAGGTCGTTGAAGGAGCGGATGTTCGCACTATCCAGACCCATATACCATCTGAGTGCGGCACCAGATAGGTTGTCCTGGAAATAGTGGATGAGGAGTTGATCGTTGTCAGTTTGAGTTGACATCTTGTATGCATACATCACAAGATGGCTGAGAGGGAAAGTGTTTCCCTTGTACTTTTCAAAGTCAGGCAGTTTGAACTTGATGGGAATCTTGACATTTGGCACGAGGCACAGCTCAGTAGCAGATTTACCGAAGAGGTCTTTCCCTCTTAGAGTCTTCACTTCCTTGCGCAGCTCAAGGAATTGGTCATTCATAGCATCCATTTTTTCATAAACGGTTGGGCCCTCAGATGGCTCAGAATGATAAACGGTGTCATCAACTCTCGGTAACGTGTGCACAACTGGAGGTGACACAAAAAGGACCGGGTTGGATGCCGGCAGAGAAGCAAATGTAGGGGCGAAACTGTTTGGCACGAAATTTGAGGGCATCCCCCAGGGAAACCCGGCTGGCATAGCAGATGGAGCGAAATGAGCGGCGGCAGTAGGCACGATAGAGGAAGCTACCTCTGAGATGATTGTCCTTTGGTGAGGAGTTGCAGGCGTTGGAGAAGACTGACTTTGGGCGGCCAGGAATGACTCCATCAGGGCAGTCAACCTAACCACTTCCTCCTTAAGTTCTTTGTTCTCTTGCTCAAGGTGATCCATTAGCTTTGAATAATTGGCCCTGGTGTTGTACTAGTGTGTAAGCTTGTCTTCAAAATAAATGAAGAACATAGAGTTAGACCACTAATCAAGAAGCCCTGAACAAAACCTGCTTATGCATATAATGCATGCAATGCTTGTGCATATGATTTTATTTTTTAATCAGATGAATTTTTTAGAGATTTATTTGCAAATATCTGGAAAATATCAATCTTTTAGACATATAATGGAATATTCATATCAATAATATCTGGTAAAAAATTTACACCAAAGAAGTACAATCTTGGTAACCAAATACAATACGAGAGAGAAGGAAAATAAACTTCCTATGGAACCCTAGAAACAATCGTCCAAAGCTCTCGAGACCGGAAGATAAGCTGCACAAAGCCTCTTCACCTCTCTCTCATAGGCTGCCTCCATATCTGCCTTCTCCTTGGCGAGTCGATCATACTTCCTCTTCCGAAACCTGGATGACTGAGGAAGAAGAGAAGTAACCACATCATCAGGCTCGCCAATAATCTGATGCTCCAGAAACTCTATCACAGCATCTTTATCTATGAGTTGCTGCAGTAGCTCCTCTCGCTCACGGACCCAAGCACGCGAACGGTCTTCATCTCTCAACTCCCCTACTCCTTGGTTAGGGAGGGTTAAAGGCCCAACCATAACCCTAGGTGTAGATCTCGGATATTCATAGGGCATGCGGTAATTAGAAGCTCTCTTCCTCACCCAAGAGGTGTATGGTTCCAAAGCTATACAATTCTTCGGACCAAGCTCTTTCCTTCCCTTCCTATGAATCTTGCGCCAAGCGCGGACCATTCTGTCCTTCAAGTTTTGGGGATAATTACCCTCTTGAAATAACACACTTTCTAAAAAAATTTTATTAGGTTTATCCTTTAAGGGGAACCCAAGATGACGGCGTGCCAAAATAGGGTTGTAGTTAATCCCACCACATGTACCAAGAAGAGGCACATTGGAGAATTCACCACAAGAGTCAATAATCTGGACACCATCATACACACGGTTATACCAAAAGATATCATCATTAGTGAGAGACATAAGTGTCGTGGACCACCGTAGACATCCTTTGTTCTCCTTGAAGGCGAGCGTCTGTGGCAAGTGCGAAAAGAAACACTTGTACAACAGAGGAAAACAACATACAATGGTACCATCACCCTTTGCATTCCTCATATGCAAAGAGAAATATGTGTCACCGAACAGAGTCGGAATGAGATTAAGAGTAGAGAAAATCCTAATGGCGTTCACATCCACAAAATTGTCGATGTTGGGGAAGAACACTTGCCCATAGATGAGAAGTACAAATATGGCCTCAAAGGCGTCCTCACTCATGGCCTTCCCAAATAAAGTAGCTTGGGCAATGAGGAAATCAGATGGGAGACCTTGAATTCCACCTTTGGTAGTCATATGAGCACCAATATCATCTATGAAACTATACTTCTTCGTATACCTTCTTTGCTTATCCATGTCTGAAAATTTGCAAATTGACCTCTTAAGTTCCTTGAAAATATTCTCATTATTGATGATATGGATGCGAATGAATGCATGAATGGATGGATGCGACAATCACACTCAAGGATCAAGCAAGTCACACCACACAAAGGTCACGGGATGGATCAAGTCATCTTTAATATCAATCATCCATTTTGGTGGATTATGGTTTACACCTTATCAACACCCAAGTTCCATTTATATTAAGGATATACGAGAACGAATCAACCGCGAATCAAGGGTTTGTTGTGAGTCACGAGCATGGAGTCTCGGTTAAGAACCACCTAACAGGAGTGTACTATGGTTAAACCTGACAATCATGTTCTAAAGAGGTTCCCATAGTCATCATCCCATCTTTCGGATATTATCGGATAAAACGACTACTCGTCCTCCAAAAATATTCTCAAGAGGGACTCTTATGAGCGTAGTATCGCGTAACAATCGAATCAAATCTTACACTTGAACGACCTTCTCACTACGTCCTAAAATAGGCCAAGATGGGCTAGGTAATCTAAGGTCCTTGGCTTCTGAGGTTTATATTGGAAAGAGTAATGCCTAACCACGACTACTCGTGTGACATTATTGATCCCAATAAAACCTCCACCAAGTGAATGGGATTGCAAGTCAACATGCTAAGGAATAACTCCACACAAGTCAACAAGACTATGCCATTCTCCTATCATAAGTGCACTCGAGTTCGGGTATAGAACTCATCTCACAAGAGACTACCAAGCACACAAGCAATTGAATATATCAAGCAATTCATACATTACAAACAATACAGTCATCCCAAATTTGCACAAAAATATGTCACAAACAATATAAACATACAATACAACAAGCAAGAAAGTAGGCTAAACCCACTAGGAAGATCTTTCCCTAGCAGAGTCGCCACTTTTCTGTAGCGGGGTATTCGTTAACTTTAGACTTATTGACTAAATCAAAAGTAAATCATACAATTCGAGTCGCCACCACACTTCTATTTATCCAAAGTAAATGTTAGAAAGCGAACAAAAACCGAGAAGTTTTATCAAATAAAAAACTAATAAAAATGTCAAAGATCTGGGTAAGGGGGTTGGTTATGCAATGGGAAGGTTTTAAGCACCCAAAACATCCTTAGTACTCTGAGGGAGCCCTTTTTGAAAATGTCGTATTGTAGGTTGGTATTTGTGAAAATATTTGTGCAAACATGATTGGGGAGATGAGAAAAGAATATTATATTTACAATTTTGTTGTTTGAATGGATGAACCCATTGCCTACGTACCATGACAAAGGTAGGATCAAAACCTCGTAGTTCGGGGTAAAAATCTCAAAATAAGTTGGTGAATTGATTGCTCAAAAGCCTTAAGGTCTTTTGTTATCAAAGGGAGAAAACTCAACCTAAACCACAATCCACCATGTGAGGAGAGCTTCATCATACTAGTGAGGGATCCACCCTATAATAAGTATGGAAGACTTATAGTCCAATCACTAAGGATGAGGTGAGGTTTACATCATCCACTATGATAACTCAAACCTAATAGCTAATGCTTTTAAAAAGGGTTTTAATAGAGGTGGACATTGGAACCACAAAAACAAACTGAGTGAGTTGGATTTACCAATTAGGAGTATTCATAAAATGAAAGCAAAGTTGACTTAAAATTCAATTCAAAATAAGTATTAATGAAAAGAGTTTGAAAAATTAAAGGCATAGTGCCTAGGTTTCTAATTTTGAAAACAATGTCAATGTTTGCACAAAATAAGTTTGGCTTAGGTTAGAGTGGAGAGAAGAAGAGAAGGGCTAGGTCCTAAACATGCAAAGATGAGAGAAGAGAATAAAACCCTTGGAGTTCCTTTCTTGAGATCATAAAGATGATTCAAGAGCTCCTTTCCTTTGGACTTAGCAAGCAATAATCAATGAACCCAAGCAATCAAGCAAATATTCAATCAAGCTCCTAGGACCTTCCAATTGGACTTGTCTCTTTCTTAACTTGGATGTTCATGACAATGGTCCTTCTAAATATCTCTAACTTGGGATCCCTATCACACAAGAACAACCAAATCAAAAGGTTCCACAATGCAATAATAGAAATGGACAAAGAGAGAGTTTAGATTAGGGGTCCATTCAATTCAACTTTTAAGATTAAACATTCTAAAGGCATGAGGCCTAGTTGCTCTTCAACATATTTAGTATTCTAAAGGCATGAGGCCTAGTTGCTCTTGAACTCCATTAAGCATAGGTAAGGTCGTAATTCTAAGTCCTTTCTCCTTTTTGCATTGGGTTCACACAAATAAAAATAAAACAAGCACAAGGCAATAGTATATACACAATAATGTGCTCAAGTGAGCAAAAGGCAAATGGCATAAACATAAATATGAGCTCAAATGAGCAGAAGGAAAAGACAATATGAATAAATGGGCAAGAAATTAAATTGAATTAAACTAAATTGCAAGAATTAAATGCTTGAATTAAAAGTTAGTAATTAGTAGTTAGTGTTAGTGTGCCATAAGGCAATTTAGCGCTATGTTAAGCAATCGTAAGTGGACTAATTTAGTAGTCACACCTATTTGAGGTCGGTCAATAAAACTATAGGAAAATAAACACAAGTTAGAGATCATGACTAGTAAGCCAAGCTCCTACAACTTTCCATGTCAAAAGAAAAGAAGAATGACCTTGTATGGATTTTAGGTTTTTTGCTTGACCAATAAGCAACCTATCTTGGACACAAAGCAATTCACTTGATCTTTGATCAAGATGAATTTGATTTAGATCAAAGAAGGTTAAGCCTCTCATATGTCAAGGCTAACCACAAATCATTAACTCATTGGTCAAAAGAAAAAGAAGAAGAAAGGAGATGAAGATATAATGTACAAAATGAAAGTTCAAATGACATAACCAAAATATATTGATCAAACACGAATGGAATCAACGTCAATCAATGGTAAACAGAAGTGAAATGAAGATTAGAAGTTAAAGAATGTCAAACATATTTTTGGTATTTTTGGAATTAAAATAATAAAATAAAATGAACAAATAAAGGTCAAACTTCAAATCCAATTCAAATCAACTTGGATAAGTCCAATTGGATCATCATAAGTCTAACATGGTCGAACAAGGTTTGACAAATTTTCTCAACATTTTTTGAAAATAGAAACTAATTTTAAACAATTAAAAATGAAGAAAAATAACATAATTGGACTAAAATCTCAAATAAATCTCAAATCAATTAAGAAATTGATGAGAATATTTTCATAGACTTATCATTATCCAAAGATGTTAAGAAAATATTTTTGGCATTTTTGTATATCGAATGGTATTTTAAATGAATTAAAAACAATCAGAAATGAAATAATTCACAAAAAATATTAAATGGAATCACAAAAATAATTAAAAATCATTTTAAGAAACTTGAATTGAAGAGAAAATTTTTGCAATTGGTCCCATATTTTTGTGATTCCAAATAAAGAAGTTATGAATTTTTGAAAATAAATGGAATAAAAGAAATTAAAACACAAATTAAGAAATTAGAAAAATCCACAGGCGTCTGATTCAACATGCACATTAGTCAAACGCGTGGTACCATGAATTAAAAAAAGTCAAGGGAAGCAACAACCAATATTAGATCATAGCACTTGGATCCAATGGCCAAAACGCTTCCACGTAAGGGACGGTGGTGGAAACCACCGTCTTCTCCGGCGAGCTCACTAATCCGGCCACCAGATGCAGGTTTTACAACCTCAACCAAAACTCACGATCCATATACCAAATTAAAGCTGGGGTGATGTACATCACCCCTGTAACCTTAGTTTTTGCTCAAGATCCTTATAGAAGAAGAAATCTGAGGTTGAAAAACTATGTGTTCAATATGAAGTTCAACAATTCACAAAATTAGAGCCACCATTGGCTTGTCTCTCACAGGAGGACTTCAGAAATGCAAACCAACACAAGCAATGCACAATATATAAGGAGATTCGAAGCAAAACAGTTGAGGTATAAACCTTTGTAGAGCAGCTTTTATGAGCACAATTCAACCAATCCTTTGCTTGCAGCTTGATCCTATTGCTTGGTATGAGAGCTAGGCTTAGGAATCAGTGACGATAATCAACTGATGTTGTTGAAAATCACACTTGAAAAATGAAAGTGAAATCTCAAATTTTTTTGGTGAGAGGTTGAGGAATAAGTTCAGCAGAGATTCAGGCGCCTTCAGGTTACCAATTGAATGAAATGATGCTTCTATTTATAGCCACAACTGCAAGGAAAGTGTGAACAAATTCGTGTGCATGAAGTTGGGTCTTCCATGCATAGGCCTGTACAGGCGCATGTGAGGCCCAAAACCAATTGCAAATGCAAGCTGAAATGATTATAAAATGGTTTGGACGTGCTGATTGCAAGGCATTAGCTTGTGTATCAAGATTTCACTTGGATTCCATAAATGATCATAAATATTCATCTCTTCGAAAGTCTCAATTGGAAAATCCAAACATAAGCATGTGGATAATGGTTGGAAAGGTATTGACATAAGGAAAAAAAGTTATGTTGAACAAAAATCCATTTTGAGTTTGGAAAATTGTGAAAACTGGCCATGAAGTTCAAGGTACAAAACATGTATTTGAGAAAATTTCCAAAAATGACCAACTTCAAGCCCTTCTGTTTCAGTGATGAAAGCCTCAAATGGAAAAACCTCCAACATCAAAGTTGTATTTGTTTTCAAGGCAAACAATTTGGACTTAAAGTTTGCATCATTTGTATTTTTAATGAGAAAGTTATGGGCACTTGAAGTTGGACTTTTTCAAGATTCAATGGCTTTGGTCCAAAGTGACCTATAGTGTTTTGTATTATCACATGTACTTCTTTTAGGATTATGAAATTTTGTCAAACACAACAATTGAAGTAGGCATTTTAAAATTTCCAATGCACTTGGTCTCACCTCAAAATCATAAAAAATGAAGGAGTTAGGTCCTTGGGAAGTTGACTCAAAATTAGGGTTTAAGTCAAAATGACCTATAATGTTTGAAAATGAATGATAACCTTCAAAGTTTCAGATGGATTTTTTATGAACATGAAAGTTTTTCATATGGTTCTTAAGAAAATTGTTTCTCTTGGGGTTATCATTATTTGAAAAACAAATCAAAAGTTAGGTCTCAGTGGATTTCAAAATAGTTAGATGACTTGACTAATCAACTTCTAAAGTCCAAAATTCAAATCTTGATAAATGAATGATTGAGGATACTCACATAAGCTCATACATGCATATAATTATGAATGAAAGAACTTCCCTTGATTGAATTTGATCATAGGTTGAGTTTGCTTCATGAGTAAGACACAGTCAATGCATAGTTGAATTAGGGTTTACTTGGGAAACAATCCTCAAGCCCTTTGGTTTATCTTGATCAAATTGACAAATTGAGGTACTTGGGAGGCATATATGATGATTGAGAGCTTTGGCAACCATATTCATGCTTGCTTTCATCTTCATCTGGCCACATCAATGGGCATAGGGGCCTCCTAGGAGCCTTGTATCACATGACTGCTTGAGCTTCAAAACAAAAGATGTTAGTGACATATTTTTGTGCTTTTGGTTAGTAAACAAAATAAGAAAAGCAATAATATACACTTCAAGCATGCTTGGTTGTCTCAAACCAACTCACACAAGTCCCAACCCTAGGGTAAGGAGCCAAGATGCTATGATCCTTGAGGCAAATGCAATGAGCAATGATATGATGTCATAAGGGATCTTAGGGTCAAAATTAGGGTCTTACAGTATTCAATGGGGTTAGGAAACAACCTGCATAATGATTTGATATTTTGATTTTAAAGAAGTGAACTTGTGACCAAATATTATGCAGATGGACAATTCTATTGTTTATTTATGTTTTTTGTGATTACCATTTTCATAATAAAGTAAAAAGTAAAAAACAAACATCATAGATGTGGATGAATAGAATTAATTTTCTTGATGATCAATTTTGAAAATGCCCAAACAATGTTCACTTCTCCCTTAAGCATAAGAGAATCTTTTTAAAACATATAAAAGCAATTACTTAGACTGATGCAAAATAACAGGAATTTCAACAACAATCCAATTGTTGCAAGCCTTTCGATGCGTCACAAAATTTGTGCAGTCCTCCTCTTCGTCATCCTCTAGCAAAGCAGCTAAGTGTTGTTCATTGCCATGATTCAACCCTTCGCTACAGAAGCTAAGTTGCATATCTTTAGACCTTGCAGTTGATGAACCTTTTAGGAATCCCAAACTGGTTCTGCCTTTTATATCGGAGACCTCTACCATGCGCCCCCACTGATCGACATTGCCTTCTTCCACAATATTCTGAGCATCTTTCAATGAGGACATAGGTGCCCCAACTCTCTTCTCAGAGGCAATAGATAAGGCTTGGAACGGAGTTCCAACCTCATCCTCAACTTCCACATAAGAGAAAGATGACAGGTGGCTAACCAACAACGCCTTCTCTCCACCAACAATCACTAGCTTGCCATTCTTCACAAATTTGAGCTTCTGGTGCAAAGTTGAGGTAACTGCTCCTGCCTCATGGATCCATGGCCTTCCCAACAAGCAACTATAGGTCGGGTGGATATCCATTACTTGAAAAGTAATTTGAAAATCACTTGGACCTATTTTAACTGGAAGGTCCACTTCACCAATAACCGTCTTGCGTGAACCGTCAAAGGCCTTGATGATTACACCATTGTACCTCATAGGCTCTCCTTGGTAAGATAACTTTGACAAAGTTGACTTCGGAAGCACATTTAGTGACGAACCGGTGTCAACAAGCACATTTGACAAAGCATCCTCTTTGCAATTCATAGAAATGTGCAAAGCCAGATTATGATTTCTTCCCTCCTTAGTGAGTTCTTCATCATAGAAGCTAAGATTATTGCAAGAAATGATGTTAGCCACAATATGATCGAATTGATCCACGATAACATCATGTTCTACAAAAGCTTGCTCTAGAACTCTCTGTAGTGCTTCTCTGTGCGCTTTAGAATTCAAGAGCAGAGACAACACTGAGATCTTTGAGGGGGTTGGAGCAGCTGCTCTACCATATTAAACTCGCTTCTTATAATTAACCGAAGTACCTCATCATTATCATTGGGTTTCAAGTTGCTGGATTCACCAAACTTATCTTTTGAAAATCCAACTGGGCCTTCAACAGGCACTTCCACTTTCTTACTTACAACTTCTTCTTCTTTATCCTTTGAGAACACCGGCCCAAACAATCGACCAGTAGGGGTCACCTTAGTAACATTAGCAATGCTCACTACTGAACTAGTCGTAGGTAACGGGACCTCTTGACCATCCTTCATCATTGTAGCAATATACTAATACGGCACAACTTTATCAGATGAATACGGGACTGGGCCCGCTAACTGTATTACCAACGGCGATACTGATCTTTGACTGTTGATGTTACTGGAGTCATACTGAATCACCAACTTCTCAGGCTGCTTTAAAACAGGCATATGACATTAACATCGTCATCTTCATGACGAGATTGAATAATTTGGGTCATACCTTCATCCATTAGTCGTTGGATGTCCTTTTTCATAACTTCGCAACCCCTCGGGTTAACACTACATACAGCACAACCATCATGGTCATGCTCACACTCACTTACTAAACAAACATCCTTATGCATCTGCACTAAGGACCTCCTTATAAAACGCACATCAAAAACATTAAATTCCCCTAGACAACCATCCACCATATCCACAGAAGAGTTCCCACGAGCGGGCAACGGGTTTGCTTTCACATTCAGCGCACAATCCTCGAAGGACACCATACCGCTCTTCATCAATTTTTGAACCTCATACTTGAGCGGATAACAGTTCTCAATATCATGTTCGGGTGCTCCTTGATGAAAAGCACAATGGAGCTCAGGTTTATACCACCAAGGATGTGGTTCTGGAATCTGTGGCGGGTTTCTTGGTTGAATCAGCTTCTTGAGCACCAAGGATGGATAAAGCTCTGTGTAAGACATAGGAATCAGGTCAAAAGAGACCTTCTTCCTTTCAAGGTTTTGTTGTTGATGATTGTTGTTGGTATTGTTGTTGTTGTAGGTGTTCGTTCATTGTTGCGGTTGTTGTTGTTGACGTTGTTGTTGTTGAACTGGTGTTGTTTGTTTATTAGCAAATACCGGGATAACGGAAGATACCTGATGATGATGATGTTGACGAGTGTCGCAACCTGAAAAATACAGTGCGCGAAAAAACAACCGGCGAAAGAAAATGACAGAAGAGTCGCCACCGTGCGTTATTCATCCCAAAGGAGGGAAAGGAAATGCTCGAAGTAAACCTGAAAAAAGGAAAGGACAAGACGGGGTCTCGCAACCAAATCTTGGGTTGGGGAGTCGGTTATGCGAAGGGAAGGTATTAGCACCCCTACGCATCCGTAGTACTCTATGGGATCCACTTGTGTAGTTCTTGTCTAAAGGGTGTGAGTTTATCTTGTGCTGTTTACCAAAAAAAAAGGGTTAAATGAAAATGACTCACGCGGATGTCGTATCCACTGCATACGTATCTCATCTGAATATGAGAATCAGAGTCTTCTTAGCTCGGCTGACCTATGGGTTGGGGGGATGTGTGCTCGCTAAGACATCGCGACTTATGCCTACGTATCTCATCTGGCCTGAGAATCAGAGCAAGCCGTAGTTCGACTAACTACGGGGTTATGGATTGGGTTTTGGACGAACGACGTCACTACGCAATCTACCGGATGCTCGACCTTTGGAGACTTACTCGCATGTAGTAGAAGGAGTTAACGTGTTGCTTTGGGTTTTAGGGTTTGGGATGCTCAAGGGCAAAAAGGCAGTCATTGACGAAGGAACCGCGCTACCTGCAGGGATACTAACACATACAAAACAAACATGTATAAAGTAAATGTGCCAACAAGGGGCTCAGAAGTAAATAAACAAAAGAAAACAAATGCCTCCTATCGAGGTCTTCCAGCTAAGAAAGCGTTAAAATGCGGAAAAGAGGTAAAAGTACCACACGGATAAAGATCCGAAGTAACAGCAATTAAAGGAGTAAGAAACCCAGGGATCTCCCAAGCTAATACCATCAAAGAAAGGTGAGTCAGTACAGGTAATCGGAATGAACCTCCAGGGGGTATCCCACAAATAAAGTGGGAAAACCATGCAAACCATCTCTGCAAGAGTCTGTGAGTCCTCACAAAAACTCAACTAAAGGGTTAGTGAAACACGATAAGCATTTTTTTCATGGATAACAGTATGGTTTCAGAAACCTCAAACCGTGTGGCATACATTTCAGAAATCATGTGATTAAACATTCAAGGCATAGGTTTCACCCATTCATGCATAATTAAACCCGTGGGCAAAAACATAATGAAATTCATCCATCATACCTCATACATTCAGATGATCCAAATTAAGAGCATAAAATCATGGGAATGAGGCAAACCTGATGGGAGAGACCGGTTGAAATCAAATGGCACGGCTGGGTTTGTGAGGCAATGTTAGGGTTTGTGTGAGATGAAAGTGTGTGAGTCAGATTGAATTTTTCAGAGCTGCCTGGGGGTTGCTCTGAGTTCTCTGTCAGGTTTCTCTCCAGGTTTTGTCAAGGGTTTTGTTTCAAGGAAACCTCAAAGTATTTTGCTTCTCTTCCTTTTTCTGTCTGATCTCCCTCTTTTATAACCTGATTTTCATGGCTTTGTGGGCTCAAATGAGAGAGGTCCAAGTCCAAGTTTTTCTTTTATATATATATATATTATATATATATATATATATATATATATATATATATTTATTTATTTATTTATTTATTTATTTATTTATTTATTTATTTATTTAAAAAAGTTTCTTGGATCTAATTCTGATGGACATGATGAAATGCAATATGAAATGCTAAATGAATGCATGAATGAGGGGGGCAAATTTTGGGGTGTTACAACGAGATGTTAGATTCCTTCTTATTTGAGGCCTCCTCTGCCTCCCGCTGCTTATTGCATTCGTCTCACTGTCTTTCTTCTTACCGAAATTGCTACCATACCTCTTGCTTGTTAATGCCTCATCTCTTGACAAACGTCCCTCTCGGACTCCTTCCTCAAGCCTCATCCGCATGTTTACCATTTCGGTAAAGTCACCGGGGGCACTAGCAATCATTCGTTCATAATAAAATGAACTCAGAGTTTCCAAGAAGATCTTTGTCATTTCTTTTTCCTCCAAAGGAGGAGTGATCTGGGCAACCAACTCCCTCTATCACTACGCATACTCTTTGAATGTCCCTTTGTCCTTTTGAGACATAGACCTCAGTTGGTCTCTATCTGGCGCCATGTCCACATTATACTTATACTGCTTGACAAAAGCTTCCCCCAAGTCATTCAAAGTGTGAATGCTGGAACTGTCCAATCCCATGTACCAACGGAGCGCAGCGCCCGTCAGACTATCTTGGAAGTAGTGAATAAGCAATTGATCATTGTCGGTCTGAGTAGACATCTTGCGAGCATACATCACAAGATGACTGAGCGGAGAAGAGTTCCCCTTATACTTTTCAAAGTCAAGACCTTTGAACTTCACCGAAATCTTGACGTTAGGCACCAAACACAACTCGACAACACTCTTCCCAAACAGATCTTTACCTCTCAGCGTCTTCAATTCCTTGCGCAACTCAAGAAATTGGTCTTTCATTTCATCCATTTTCTCATAGACATCCAGATCCTCAGACGGCTTAGGGTGATAAATGGTGTCTTCTACGCGAGGAAAAGTGTGCACAATGGGAGGTGGCACGGACATGACCGGGCTAGATGCCGACCTGGAAGAAAAGGTAGGCGCGAAGCCTTCAGGCACGAAGTTGGACGGCATTCCCCACAAGAATCCGGCAGGTATAGTTGGTGCGAAATGGGCGGCAGCAGCAGGCACGGTAGAGGTAGCTACCTCTGAAATAACAGTCCTCGCAGGAGGAGTTGCCGGCGTTGGAGAAGATTTACTCTGAGAGGCAAGAACTGACTTCATCATGGCAGTCAGGCAGGCGATTTCGTCCTTCAGCTCTCTGTTCTCTTGCTCTAGGTGCTCCATGATTCTCAAATGATTGGCTCAGGTATTGTATCGGTGAGTCAGCTTGGCTAAAGCATAGAAGAAACACCAATCAGACATCTAGAAAAAACATGCTTATGCAAATGATGCATGAGACGCAATGCTTGATTGTTTTTATTTTCAAGGAACTTACTATATCAATTGCAAATATATGTATTTAAATAGAAATTGCAACAATTTGATATGACCGAAAATCTCTTTTTATTTATATAAATTGGAAGGATTATACCGAGTACAATTTCAGAAACCAAATGAATAATACAAGAGAAAAGGAGACTAGTCATCCTAAGGATCCCTAACAACAATGTCAGAAGATCTGACTGTAGGCACGTACTTCCTTCGAATGCGATGGATCTCGGCCTCAAAAGAAGCCTTCATGTGAGTCTTCTCGAGGACAAGCTGATCAACAATCTTCTTCCAAGCAATAGAAGGTTGAGGCATGCGAGAAGATGAAACCTCTGGCTCTCTCTGTCTCTTCGTCACTAGGTCTTCAAGTAGCTCAATAAGTGCATCTTTATCCTTAGACTCCAACTGCAACTCTTCATGCTTCTTGCTCAAAGCATGGAAACGCTCTTCCCACATATCCTTCTCTTGCTTCATCTTGACAAGCGCTACATCTTGGTTATGGAGATTTAATGGATCAACCACAACCATAGACATAGGTCTTTCACAAGGATAAGGCATCTTCAACTCCAAATCTCTCTTCTTCAACCAAAGAGTGTAAGCTTCCAAAGCTACACAAATATGCAGACCAAGCTCAGATCTTCCTTTCCTATGCATATTATGTAAAGTATGCACAATCTTCTGCTTCAAATGTTGGGGATCTTTACCCTCTTGATAGAAAAGACCTTCTAACAAAGTGTTATTAGGTTTTCCTCTCAAGGGGAACCCAAGTTGATGACGAGCCAAAGCAGGGTTGTAGTTAATTCCTCCTTGTGTACCAATGAGAGGCACATTAGGGAATTCACCACAACTATCAATAATCTCCAAAATGCTCAAAGATGGATCATACCAAACTATATCATCATTAGTGAGAGACATGAGTCTCTGATACCACCTTAGACATTGTTTGTTCTCCATAAAAGTAGGTGTTTGAGGCAAGTGCGAATAAACCACTTGTACAGAAGAGGAATGCAATAGACAATCGTTCCACCACCCTTATAATTCCTTAGACGCAAAGAGAAATACATATCACCCAATAAAGTAGGCACAAGATTCCCAATCAAGAAAAGTTTAATGGCGTTAACCTCAAAAAAACCGTCAATGTTAGGGAAGAAAGCTAACCCATAAATGAGTAACACAAAGATAGCTTCAAAACCGTCAACACTACCAGCAACAATAGCAATAGCTTTCTTGATGAGGAAATCAGACGACAACCTAAATAACCCTCCTTTCTTCACTAAATGAGCCTCTATCTCATACTTCTTCAAGTGAAGAGCTTCAACAATAAGATTAGATCGGGGAATCTCCTTCAATCCACTAAAAGGCACTCTACTAGAAACAGGTATCCCCAAAAGAAGAGAATACTCCTCCAAGGTAGGCACAAGCTGAAAATCTAGGAAAGTGAAACAACAGTAGAGAGGATCATAGAACTGCACTAGCACACTCAAGAGTCCTTCAACCACATCAGCAGACAAGATGGACAAAAGCTTCCCATGACATTGTTTGAAGTCCAAGGGATCTAATATAAAAGATGCTAGCTTCCTTAACTCTTTTAAGTCGGGACATCTGAAACTATACTTCTTGGTGTTCCTTCGTCCACAATCCATGGTCTGAAAATATTTGCAAATAATACCTCAGTTCCTTGAAATTTTCGTGTGATGAATGTTATGATGCGCATGAATGCATGAATGCAACAATCACAAATAAGGGATCACACACAAGGAAAACAAAGGTCTAGGGATGAATCAAGTCATTGTCAAGATCAATCATCCATTTTGGTGGATGATGGTTTACACCTTATCAACACCCACATTCCATTGATATTGACAAGACTTGATTGGATCAACCAAGAATCAAGGGTTTGTTGCAAGTCACGAGCATGGAGTCTGGGTAAGAACCATCCCAAAGGAGTGAGCTAAGGATAAATAACCTGTAGATCATGTTCTAAAAAGTTCCCAGAGTCTTAATTCCATCTATCGGATATTACAGGTTAAGATGATTGACTCATCGATCCATAATATTCTCAAGAGAAACTCGTCTGAGTGTAGTATCGCATAACAACTGTTATCAAGTCTACACTGGAACAGTTTCCGCACTACTTCCTAAATAGGCCAAGAGGGGGTAAATGTTCTACGGTCCTCAACTTCTCAGACCCAAATTAGAGATAGTAATGCCTAACCACAAATACTTGTGTGACATTTCCAAATCCAAAAGAGTCTCCACTGAGCGGATGGATTTCAAGCCAACTTCTTAAGGACTACTCCACACAAGTCGAACATGACTAGACCATCCTCCTATCTCAAGTTCGGGTTAGAACTTATCTCACCACTCAGAGATCACCAAGCACAACAAGCAGATTATATCACACATACATATAGACAAACATCACATATATACAAATATATACACACAAAAAGTAGGCTAAACCCACTGGGGACTACGCCCCAGCAGAGTCGCCACTTAATTTTTGTAGCGGTAAATTCATGATCATCAAGCTATGGATAAGCTAGAAATTAAATAACAAGAGTCGCCACCGCGCTTTTATTGTTTCCAAGGGAAAAGGGAAAAAGTACTAACAAAACCCAAAAGTAAGAACTTTTCAAATCAAAACTAATAAAATGTCAGAGATTACAGGTAAGGGGGTTGGTTACACAGAGGGAAGGTGTTAGCACCCAAAGTGTCTTAGGTACTCCTAGGGAGCCCTTTTTGTGTGCATATGTATTTGGTACAAAGTGATGTTTACAAACAAATAGAATGAGGGGATGAGAAAAGAATTCATTAATTATATTTTTGTGTTTGGCAAGACATTCGGTCTTATGCCTACGTACCAACATAAAAATGAGGGATCAAAATCTCATAGTTCGTGATACAAGTTTCAAAGTGGATGCATTGATTTTAACAAAAATTAAGTTTGAAAGGCACAAAGGCCTAAAAATGGTATGAATCAGTTAGTTCTTTTTGGCTTTTTGAAAGTTTAAGTCAAGTATAGTTAAGTCTATTTACAAGTTTGATTTAGAAAGGAAGTTTGAAAATGCAATGGCATAAGGCTAAAGTTTCCACCTTTTTACAAAAGTGGTCAAAGTTTAGAACAAAATAAGTTCAATCAAAGAAGGTTTTTAAAAGGGAGGGAGATATTTTGAAATTAAAGAAATGGGGGAGAAGATGAAGAGACTAATGCTATGCACAAAATTAAAAGTTTAGAGTTGAAAAGATCTGACCAAATGGGTAGCAATCCAATAGACAAGAATGTAAATAGAAACCTATAATTCCCTTGGACTTTTAGAATCAAGCAAGACACAAATGCACAATTATATTATCTTGAAGAGTAATGCATCAAATAAAGATGTCCACATCCAAGCTTATCCCTTCCATGATCTTCATCAAGGTAGCCCATGTAACAGATGAATTCTACAAGTCACAGGTTCAAAATAACAGCTTCACAATGATCATGTTGCAGCTAAACTCAGAGAGATCTCGAATGATGTATCAAATGGAGTTTCAAATTGCAAGCACTTGGTTTCGCAATAAGTTGGCATTGGCCAAATCCTTTAGCATAGGAATGTTGCCTAAATTCTAAGTCCTTTTGTCCAAGATCAAGCCAACAGTCCACACAAATGTTTTTTAGGGTTTTTGTTGTTATTATGTACATTAATGGTCAAAGACCACACAAACAAACAAAGTATACACAAGCAAAATATATCACACAGTATGGTCCAAATGGACAAAGGGAAAATTGCATTAACATAAACATATAGAATGATATGAACAATGGCAAATGTATAAAAGCTAGGATTAAATGAAATTAAAGTAAAGGGCTTGAAATTAAAAATTAGTAGTTAATAGGTTAGAAGTTAGTATTGTTTTGTTTTTTGCTTTTCATTCTTAGACATTCTTTGGAGAACACTCAACCCACTTATCACAAGCATGGATCCTTGAACCAAGACATCTTCCAAAGGAAGGAAAAAAGGCCAAGTTTCCACACAACACCATGAAAGAGGGGAGACTTACAATCTCACTAACTAGAATGCTATGCCTTTTATGTCACAAATTTAGCGCTATGTTAAGCAATCGCAATTGGACTTATGTAGAAGTCACAACTATTTGAGGTTGGGCAATAGAATTTTGGTGTTAATCAAGGTTAGAGACATAGTATTATGAACTATGCTCATGAAACATACCACACACAAAAAGAATATGCAAAAGGTATGGCCTAATCTCATCCATAATCATGTTAATTTCTCAATCAACTAGCTTTAGGATTTTGAGATATCATAGGCCAAATGAGATGAATGCATAAAGAAGGGGAGTGAGATGAAGAGGGAGGGGAATAGATGAAATCTCAAATTGATCAAAGGAGGACTTTTACCAAATTAATATCATTCATTCATTTTGGGAGATGGAATGTACATTCTATCAATCCCCTAAATCCAATGATATTAATTTGACAAAGTCAAATTAACCTTGACCAAAGCCCAAGAACAAGAGTCAAACACCAACAAGTCATCACAATTGGTCAACAAAATTATTTGGCATTTATTCCAATTAAAAATACTAAAATAATACATTTAAATTAAAATTATTTTTAAATAATTAAAAAAATGAAAAATCAATTAAATCATGAAAGATATTAATAATGATCCAAAATATAATTTTAATTTAGAATATGAAAGAGGAAAATATTTGAAATTTTTTGGTGAAACTCACATATTTTTTGGATCAATATTAAAATTAATATGAATTAATGAAAATCAAAGGAATAAAAATTAAAATCAAAAAATCAAAAAACCGTGGACCACTTGATCTGCCTCATTAATTGAGGTGGTAGATCAAGTGGTGAGAAACGTGCGTTCCATGGTACATGCTAGTCAGCGCGCCACACACTTGGTCATTACAAGCAACGTCCCTGATTAAAACATTTTGAATTAATCCAATGGCTCTGGACCATGTCACATCATTGTCGGAGCAAAGCGTCGATCGTCTTCGCAGGCGACCTTGGACGGACTGGTCCATTCATCACCATATCATAAATGAAAATGGAGGACATGATCTGAAAGAAAAAATGGTGTAGATCACGAATATCACCTCTATTTAAAATAACTCCTCACAAATATAAAGATATGAGGAGTTGAATTTTAAGGTATGTCAACTGAGTTGCTTCGCTTTGACCTTTAAGCAACTCAGTCTTCTTGCCTACATTGGTAGGACTTCAGACAACCAAAGAATCAAGAGAATTGAGCAAGATTGAGAGAGAATCGAAGAGATGAAATTTACTGGAAAATACCTTCAATGTAGGTCTGGATTCAACTGCTCTTGCCTTGGCTCGTGCTTGATCTCACTCAGATTACTTGCAGAAGTAGAATGAAATGCACAAAAGGCCTTGGATCCCTGGAGTTTTGAATCTCAAAACAATGATATTCAAACTCAACTTCGAGATTAAATTCTCAAAATTATCCTCTCAAATGGAAGGGTTAGAGGTTTAGGATCAAAGCTCGCACGAATGTGTGTTCAATTCTGATGCTAGAGGTCTCTATTTATAACTGTAGCTCATGATATTTGCACCTTCCAAATCACTTTCCAAAATTGGCAATTGATATTCATGGGTGCATGGGCATGTACAGGCCCATGAGATCATTGCATTAGGTCCACAAATGAGCGTGAGAGAGTCTGAAATCAACTTGGATTGCAAGGCAAGTGTGTGTGAGCATTTGAAGTTTGATCTTTGCCATATGATGATACCATGTTCATGCCATGCGCATCCCTAGAAATTCTTGTCCAAAATGGATGAACTTGGCCTTTTTGGAAAGGTTAGATCAAGAGGAACAACTTTCATGCTCAACACTTTTTCAATTGAAGCTTGTATCATGTTGAATTTTGAGGTGGAAGTTTGGAAATTTCAACATGTTGAAATTTTTTCAAAGTGTCAAGTCATATATCTCAATATTCCACCTCGCTTAACTTTTAATGTGAGCTTCAAATGAGAAAAATGTATTTATCAAAGTTGTAGCTCTTTCAAAGACCTTCAAAATGGTCACCAATTTCATGTCATTTCGATTTCAAATGATAAATTTATCGATTTTTTAAGTTTGGAAAAATCACTTGTTCAATGGTATAGGTCAAAAGTGACCTATAATGTAGCCTCATATCACATGCTCATAAATGTTGAATTATCCCTCCATCCAAACATCAAAGTTTAATTAGACATCTTTAATTTGATTGTGGAACTTGTAAATCTTTCATATCATAAAAATTGAGCAAGTTATGGCCTTGGGAAGTTGACTTTCAAATTAGGGTTTAGACAAAATGACCTATAATGATTCAACATACAAAATGATTTTCCAAGAAAAACTAGCTCTAGGTATCAAAATGAAAGTTGTTTGTAATGTCATTTATAGTAACGTTTCTCTTGGAATCATTTTAATATAGTGAATATTGTAGGAGATAGGGTCTAGGGAGACCCAGTTTTGATCAGGTGAATTCATCTGGCCAACCACCATCAACCAATTTGGTTATCTTCAATTCGCTTGATTTTTAGGCTCATGGTGAATCATATATGCATAATATGATGAATTTTTAAGTATCCCTTGAGATATTTGATTAATTAGTGAGATAGCTTATTTGAGAAGTTACTCAAGATACCTAGTCAAACTAGGGTTTCTAAGGCAAATCACAGTCAAACTCTTGAAGAAAACTTGATCAATATAACATGTAGAAATAATTGGGTCTCATATATGATTGTCATAACCATTATTGTATCAATTCATGGTTGTGCTCTTTGTCATGAGGGTCTCAAACCCTAGATATGAACTTGATAGATCAATGGAGATCATGCTCTACCTACAAAAGAGTTAGGCAAATGTAAAGACATACTTTGGTTAGTAAAATTACAAAATACAAGTATGATATAATCACAAAATGCTTGGTGATCTCTCCCAAAACAACCCAAATGACGCAGTGGTGAGGAGGATGCCAAGGTATGATCCATATGCTAATGCTTATGATGAAATTTCATGAGGGATCTTAGGGCCAAAATTGGGGTATTACAATACTAGATCGGGGAATCTCCTCCAATCCACTAAAAGACACTCTACTAGACACAGGTATCCCCAAAAGATGAAAATACTACACCAAGGTAGGCACAAGATGAAAATTTGGGAAAGTGAAACAGCGGTAGAGAGGATCATAGAACTGCACTAGCACACTAAGAAGTCCTTCAACCACATCAGCAAACAAGATGGAGAAAAGCTTCCCATGACGTTGTTTAAAGTCCAAGGGATCTAATACAAAAGATTCTAGCTTCCTTAACTCTTTCAAGTCGGGACATCTGAAACTGTACTTCTTAGTGTTCCTTCATCCATAATCCATGGTCTGAAAATATTTGCATATGATGTCTCAGTTCCTTGAAATTTTTGTGTGATGAATGTTATGATGCGCATGAATGCATGAATGCAACAATCACAAATAAAGGATCACACACAAGGCAAACAAAGGTCAAGGGATGCATTAAGTCATTGTCAAAATCAATCATCCATTTTGGTGGGTTATGGTTTACACCTTATCAACACCCAAGTTCCATTGATATTGACAAGACTTGATTGGATCAACCTAGAATCAAGGGTTTGTTGCAAGTGAACTAAGGTTAAATAACCTGTAGATCATGTTCTAAAAAGTTCCCAGAGTCTTAATTCCATCTATCGGATATTACAGGTTAAGATGTCTGACTCATCGACCCATTATATTCTCAAGAGAAACTCGTCTGAGTGTAGTATTGCAATTAGAATGATATGAACAATGGCAAATGTTTAAAAGCTAGAATTAAATGACATTAAAGTAAATGGCTTGAAAATAAAAGTTAGTTGTTAATAGGTTAGAAGTTAGTAATGTTTTGCTTTTGCTTTTCATTTTAAGACATTCTTTGGAGAACACTCAACCCACTTATCACAAGCATGGATCATTGAACCAAGACATCTTCCAAAGGAAGGAAAAAAGGCCAAGTTTCCACATAATACCATGAAAGAGGGGAGACTTACAATCTCACTAACTAGACTGATATGCCTTTTATGTCACAAATTTAGCGCTATGTTAAGCAATCGTAATTGGACTTATGTAGAAGTCACAACTATTTGAGGTCGGGCAATAGAATTTTGGTTTTAATGCATGTTAGAGACATAGTATTATGGACTATGCTCATGAAACATACCACACACAAAAATAATATGCAAAAGATGTCGCCTAATCTCATCCATACTCATGTTAATTCTTCAATCATCTAGGTTTAGGACTTTAAGATATCATAGGCCAAATGAGATGAATGCATAAAGAAACGGAATGAGATGAAGTGGGAGGGGAATAAATGAAAACTCAAATTGATCAAATGAGGATTTTAACCAAATTAATATCATCCATTCATTTTGGGAGATGGACTGTACATTCCATCAATCCCCTAAATCCAATGATATTAACTTGACAAAGTCAAATCAAACTTGACCAAGGCCCAACAACAAGAGTCAAACACGAACAAGTCATCACAATTGGTCAACAAAATTATTTCTCATTTATTCAAATTAAAAATACTAAAATAATACATTTAAATTGAATATGGTTTGTCCAATTCCTAAAACCTCATTAAAACACCAAATAAATGGCCATGATATTTATCATAGGTCAAACAAGGTCAAAGGACCTTGGAGAAAAAATTTCATAATTTTTAAAGACTTAAAAGTATTTTTAAATAATTAAAATCAAATGAAAAATCAATTAAATCATGAAAAATATTAATAATGATCCAAAAAATAATTTTAATCTAGAATATGAAAGAGGAAATTATTTGAATTTTTTTGGTGAAACTCTCATATTTTTTGGATCAATATTAAAATTAATATGAATTAATGAAAATAAAGCAATTAAAATGATATTCAAATAATCAGAAAAAACGTGGACCACTTGATGTCCCTCATTAATTGAGGTGGCAGATCAAGTGGCCACCAGCGCGCGTTCCATGGAAGACTTGAGTCAACGCGGAACAAGCATGATAATTAAAAACAACGCACGAGACTAAAAAAATTTAAAAGAGATCAATGGCTCTGAACCGTGCCAACACATCATCGGCGTCCAAAGGTTGGTCATCTTCTCCGGTTACCCTGGCCGGACTGGTTCACTCATCACCATCAAAAAAATGAAAAAAGAGGACATGATTTGAAAGAAAAAAGGGCGTAGAGCACGAATCTGACCTCAATTTTAACTAACTCCTCACATATAAAAAGAAATGAGGAGTTGAATTTTAAGGTGTGTCAACTGAGTTGCTTCGATTTGACCTCTAAGCAACTCAATCTTCTTGCCTACATTGGTAGGACTTCAGACAACCAAGGAATCAAGAGAATTGAGCAAGATTGAGAGAGAATCGAAGAGATGAAGTTTTCTAGAAAATACCTTCAATGCAGGTCTGGATTCAACTGTTTTTGCCTTGGCTCGTGCTTGATCTCACTCAGAATGCTTGCAGAAGTAGAATGAAATGCACAACTTGGATCCCTGGAGTTTTGAATCTCAAAACAGTGAGATTCAAACTCAATTTCAAGATGAAATTCTCACGATTATCCTCTCAAATGGAAGGGTTAGGGGTCTCGGATCAAAGCTGGCGCGAATGTATCTTGAATTCTGAGCATATGGAGCTCTATTTATTGCTGGATCATGTGATATTTGCACCTTCCAAATGAATTTCCAAAATTAGCGATGGATGATGCATGGTTGCATGGGCGTGTACATGCCCATGAGATCATTGCTTTAGGTCCACAAATGAGTGTGAGAGAATCTGAAATCAAACTTGGATTGCAAGGCAAGTGTACATGGAAACTTGAAGTTTGATCTTTTCCAAATGATGACACAATGTTCAAGCCATGCGCAGCCTATTCAATTATTGTCCAAAATGGATGAACTTGGACTTTTTGGGAAGGTGAGATCAAGAGGAACAACTTTAATGTACTACGCTTTTCCATTTGAAGCTTGTATAATGATGAATTTTAAGGTGAAAGTTTGGAAATTTCAACATTTTGAGGTGAAAGTGTCAAGCCATATATCTCAATATTCCACCTTGCTTAACTTTTAAATGAGCTTCAAATGAGAAAAGTGTCTTCATAAAAGTTGTAGAGCTTTCAAATACTTTCAAAATGGTAACCAATTTCATGTCATTTGGATTTTAAATGATAGAGTCGTGCATTTTTGAAGTTTGGAAAAATCACTAGTTCAATGGAATAGGTCAAAAGTGACCTATAATGTAGCCTCATATCACATGCTCATAAAAGCGGAATTAGCTCTCACTCAAAATATCAAAGTTGAAGTAGACATCTTGAATTTGATTGTGCAACTTGTAAATATTTTATCTAATAAAAATTGAGCAAGTTATGGCCTTGGGAAGTTGACTTTCAAATTAGGGTTTAGACAAAATGAGCTATAATGTTTCAACATAGAAAATAATTTTCCAAGAAAAACTAGCTCTAGGTATCAACATGAATATTTTTTGGAATGTCATTTAAAGTATGTTTCCTCTTAGAATCATTTTCATATGGTGAAAATTGTAGGAGATAGGGTATAGGGAGACCCAGTTTTGATTAGATGAATTCATCTGGCCAACCACCCTCAACCAACTTGCTAATCTTCAATTCTCTTAACTTTATAGGCTCATGGTAGATCATATATGCATAAGATGATGAGTTTTGAAGTATCCATTAAGAAATTTGATCAATTGGTGAGATAGCTGATTGGAGAAGTTACTTAAGATACCTAGTCAAACTAGGGTTTCCAAGGCAAATCACCCTCAAACTCTTGAAGAAAAAATGATCAAAATAACTTGTAGAGATCATAGGGACTTATATATGATGCTTGTGACCATTCTTGTAGCAATCCATGGTTGTGTTCTTATGAGGGTCTCAAACCCTAGATGTGAACTTGATAGATCAGTGGAGATCATGCCCTACCTATAAAAGAGTTAGGAAAATACAAAGACATATTTTTGGTATGATAATATAAAAATATGATACAATCATAAAGTGCTTGGTGATCTTTCCCAAAACAACCCAATGAAAAGGGGTAAGGAGGATGCCAAGGTATGATCCCAATGCTAATGCTTTTGATGAAATTGCATGAGGGATCTTGGGGTAAGAATTGGGGTCTTACACCGCCGAACTTCATGCCTGAACGTTTTGCGCCTAATTTTTCCTCCAAGCCAGCATCTATCCCGGTCATGTCTGTGCCACATCCCATTGGGCAAACCTTACCTCGTGTGGAGGACATAATTGACCATTCTGAGCCATTTAAGGGTCCGAATGTTTCTTGAGCTGTGCAAGGAATTAAGGACGTTGAGAGGTAAGGACTTATTTGGGAAAAGTGTTGTTGAGTTATGTTTGGTGCCAAATGTGAAGTTCTCGGTGTAATTCAAAGTTCCTGACTTTGAAAAATACAGAGGGAACTCATGTTCGCTTAGTCATTCGGTGATGTATGCCCGTAAAATGTCTGCCCAAACAAATAACGACTAACTGTTAATCCACTACTTCCAAGACAGTCTGACCGGTGTTGCGCGCAAATGGTATATGGGGTTGGAAAGTGCAAGCATCCGCACTTTCAACGATTTCGGAGAAGCTTTTATCAAGCAGTATAAGTATAATGTGGATATGGCTCCTGATAGAGACTAGTTGAGGTCCATGTCTCAGAGAGATAAGGAGATTCAAAGAATATGTGCAGAGATTGAGAGAATTAGCTGCTCAGATCACCCCTCCTTTAGAGGAGAAGGAGATGACAAAGATCTTTTTGAAGACCCTGAGTTCATTTTACTATGAACGCATGATTGCCAGTGCCCCTAGTGACTTTACCGAAATGGTAAACATGGGGACGAGGCTTGAAGAAGGTGTCCGAGAAGGACGATTGTCAAAGGAGGAAGCATCATCAAGTAAGAGATATGGCAGCAGTTTCGGGAAGAAGAAAGTCAGCGAAGCCATTGCAATCTCCAGTGGGAGGCAGAGGAGGCCTTAGATCAGAAATATTCAACCATCCCGTCAACACCATCATCAAGTATCCTCAGTAATTCCAGTATTTCCGAACAGTCAATCAACACTAATTCAACAACAACAACGTCAACAGTAACAACCACATCAACGAACAAACACCTACAATAACAACTATACCAACAATCATCATCAGCAAAATTTCGAGAGGAAAAAGGTCTCTTTTACAAAAGTTAAGTTTCATCATATACCTCGAGATGTAAACCGGATGGCAGATGCTCTTGCATTGTTGGCCTCAATGATCATAGTGAAATATTGGAATGAGGTTCCCAATTTGACTGTGATGCGTCTTGATAGGCCACCTAATGTGTTTTCTATTGAAGAGGTTAAAGATGAAAAGCCTTGGTATTACGACATCAAATGTTTCCTCCAAAGTCATATTTACCCTCCTGGGGCATCTTTGAAAGATAAGAAGACTTTGAGAAGATTAGCCGGCAACTTCTACCTTAATGGTGATGTATTGTATAAGAGAAATTTCGATATGGTTCTGCTCAGATTCGTGGATAGACACGAAGCAGTCTTGTTGATGACTGAAGTCCATGAAGGTTCCTTTTGTACTCATTCCAATGGACATGCAATGGCAAAGAAGATGTTGCGAGCAGGTTACTATTGGCTAACAATGGAATATGATTGTTGCAATTTTGTGAAGAAATGCCACAAGTGGCAAATATATGCAGATAAGATTCATGTTCCTCCGACACTGTTGAACGTCATTTCCTCCCCATGGCCCTTCTCCATGTGGGGAATTGATATGATTGGCATGATTGAGCCCAAAGAGTCGAATGGACATCGTTTCATCTTGGTGGCTATTGACTACTTCACAAAATGGGTTGAAGCGGCATCGTATGCGAATGTAACCAAGCAAGTTGTTGTAAGGTTTATCAAGAATCAGATTATATGCCGTTATGGTGTGAAAAGTAAGATCATTACTGATAATGGATCAAACTTGAATAACAATATGGTGGAAACTCTTTGTAAATACTTCAAGATTGCACATCATAATTCTTCTCCCTACAGACCCAAGATGAATGGGGCTATTGAAGATGCAAATAAGAACATTAAGAAGATTATTCAGAAGATGGTTGTGACATATAAGGATTGGCATGAGATGCTCCCATTTTCTTTGCATGGGTATCGTACATCCATCCGCACTTCCAAAGGGGCAACCCCTTTCTCTCTTGTATATGGTATGGAAGCAGTACTTCCCGTAGAGGTTGAGATTCCTTCATTGAGTGTGCTCATGGAAGCCAAGTTTACTGAGGCTGAATGGTGTCAAACCAGGTATGATCAGTTGAATTTGATTAAAGAGAAGAGATTGACTGCCATGTGCCATGGTCAGTTACATCAGTAAAGAATGAAGAAAGCCTTTGACAAGAAGGTCAAACCTCGCGTATTTAGGGAAGGTGACCTTGTGCTCAAGAAGATTTTATCTTTCAAACCAGATTCTAGGGGCAAATGGACTCCTAATTATGAAGGCCCATATGTTTTCAAGAGAGCCTTTTCAAGCGGTGCTTTGATTCTTACAACTATGGATGGTGAAGAGTTCACTCTTCCTGTGAACGTAGATGCAGTCAAGAAATACTTCGCCTAAAAAAAAAAGAACAACTCGCTAAGCTGAAAACCCGAAAGGGCGGTTTAGGAAAAAATGAGCGTCTCGGTGGATTGAAAACCCGAAAGGGCGATTCAGCCAAAAGTGAGACATAAAACACAAAGTTTTTTCCCGATAAGTTGAGTACCCCACCTTGGGGAAACTTATGCAAAAATCATGGGATTTTGGCTATAACTGCATTCTACCGATCTTCCAGTTTTTGAGAAGCTTTGTTGAGCACAAAGGTTGACACCAATTCATCGTCCCCAGTAGCGGCAAAAAGCACAGTGGATATCAAGAGTTGGTAGAAGGATTAATGGTCAATTGTATTCAATGTAACCCTTTTCCATGTAAATTACCATTTTCAACTTTGTAAAGATCTATGTAGTCTTGCTATTTACAGACTACCATTCTATTAAATAAAGTTGAGCTTTTATCCAATTGTTTCCACTCTTATTTGTTTCAGCCAGATAGTTTAAATTTTATTATGATCATCTTTGAAATTAAAATTTTAAATCAAAATCATTTTTTATTAAAACATATAAACGCAAGAATTTTAAAGCAATATCAACAGCATTTCGAAAAATAGCAAGTCCTAAGTGTGAAGCACTAATGGTTCTCGAGTAGTTAACCCTCAGTTATCCCCAGCTGAGATGGTCGATTCAGTTCCCTTGCGGAGTGTTTTTTCCCAGCGAAGTTTGTGCATAAGTTCCCGACGGAATCGGTGATTACCCAACTAATTTGTATCTCCAGCAGAGGGAGGAGGGTTTCCTTAGTAGTTTGCGTGATGGAAGTAGAACTTTGTTTTCCCCATCAGTTGCCATCCGACTCACTCCCAGTAAGAGTTTCCTCCTTGTTTTTGAGAATCTATTTACGTTTATCCTCGGTATGGTTGTAGCCCTACTCAATATGGTGTTGACTTAAAATTCCCCGCAGATTCGATATCGTTTCCTTTCCTCAGCAGATCTCCATCTTCCCCGGTTAGGGTTGAGCTTGTGGGATGTTGATCTCTCTTTTCTCTAGCATTTGTCTCCTTATTTTGTGGATTGGCCAAGGATTGTACCGATGATTCAAATTTTGTGACACCTTTGTATCATTTGCGATAATTTTGTCAGCGTAATCATCATATATACAAATACATATACATATTCACTCATAATTTCATAGTTGCATCATCATATTTACTGATTCATTGTTTGAGATCCTTATTCTCTATTATGGCGGTACTTTATCCCCATAAATCTGGCATCTGTCATCCTTCAATTGTAGAGTGTCGGCCCCTTAAGCATAAAGACTTTAACCTTTCTCCTTTCCCCACTGAGTTATTTCCTCGTGGATGATTATTGTTTTAGTTTCCTCCCCAGTGGACTATCTGGATGAAATCACTCCCCTTGAGTTATATCCTCATTGGGTTGAGTCTTGATTGACCATTTCTTTCTAGATCTTACCTAGATAGATGCTTTGGGTCCCCTAAGAGTTTATTACCTAGTAACTGGTGATATTCTTCTTAGTTTGTAGTTCGTTACTTCTTGCCCAATACCCGACAAAAGTACCCCTCTTTTCCCCGTCTGTAGAGTCCCTAGTGGATTCATTTTTCTTGAAATATATCCTTGATATGTTCATCTTAACCGGTGACGAATATCTTTCTTCCCCTGTTTGAGTTTATCCTTTATATGTTCATCCTAACCGATGGCGGATACTCTCATCCCGTGGTATTATACCCAGTAAAAAGGTAGTTGTAATCCCTATTTTGTTCCCTAGAGAGTTAATCATTTATATGTTCATCTTAAACAATGACGAGTTTCCTTCTCTTTGCGGTCTTCTACCCAGTAACCGGTAGTTGTAAATCCTACTTACCTTTCCCCTTTGCAGAGTTTATCCTTGATATGTTCATCCTAAATGATGATGGATTTTCTCTTTTTGGTATTCTATCCAGTAATTGATAGATGTAATTCCTATTTTTCTCCTCAACAGAGTCTATCCTTGATATGTTCATCCAAACCGGTGACGGATTTTCTCTTTGTTGGTCTTCTATCCAGTATTCGATAGATGTAATTCCTACTTTTTGGTATGTTGGTTTATCCTTGATATGTTCTTCTTAATCGATGATGGATATCCTCATCGACATCCTAGGCAAGTCTATCCTGTATATGTTCATCTTAACCGATGACGGATTTTCTTCCCTTCTGAGTCTATGCTTGATATGTTCACCCTAACCGGTGACGGATATTCTCACGTTTGGTCTTCTTCCCAGTAACTGGTAGTTGTAAATATTATTTCTACAGTTTTTCCCCAGCAAGGTTGTTCTTACCCAGTAACCGGTGATGAATACTCCTTCCTAGTGGAGATTCCCAGTGAGTCATCCTTGATATGTTCATCCTAACTGATGACGGGTGTCCTTTCTGTCAGACTTTTATTATCTCCTTAACGAGTGACAGGTAGTGGATAATAGATTTATGTTCCTTCTGTATTGAAGTCTATTTCTTCCCCCAGTTGAGTTGAGTGCACATTTCCTTAGTGAAATCGTTTTTCCTGGATGATTCAAGTATGTCAATTTTATCCTGATCTACTTGTTTCCCCTGCAGACGTTTTTTCCCCGGCTGAATCTTTCGATTGTTTATGGAATTCCTCTAGTACCCCCAGTAGTTTTCAAGTTGTAGCTTGGCCTACCCATAACCCCTTTCTCCCCTAGAGTCTCTGTCTCCCCGGCGAGTTTTCCTTATGGAATGCACTATGCTCCTGCGGATAGTTGGTCTCTCTGATTTCTTCTCCTTTGTTGCAACATTTCCCCACAGAGAATTTGCTTCTACATTCATACCATATGCATCATGAGGTCCCTTAGGGACCAACATTTGTTTCTATGTTGTTATTTAAGCCCATTCTACTGAGTCGATACGAAGATTTTAACCTTCATCTCCTCAGTTAGAATGTCGTTAAATAGGGGCATTTATATGACCCCAATTTTGACCCTAAGATCCCTCATGCTATCTCATCATATGCATTAGCATTGGGATTACACCTTAGCATCCTCCTTACCCTCTTGTTCATTGGGTTTGTTTTGGGAGAGATCACCAAGCACCATGTGATTGTATCATACTTGTATATTGTCATTTTACTAACCAAAACACCAAAAATATGTCTTTGCATTTGCCTAACTCTTTTGTAAGTAGGGCATGATCACCATTGATCTAGCAAGTTCACACCTAGGGTTGAAGACCCTCATGGCTAAGAGCACAATCAAATATTTATCCACAATGTCTCAAAGCATCATATATGAGTCCCAATGATCTCTACATGTCATATTGATCAAGTATTCTTCAAGAGTTTGGAGGTGATTTTCCTTGGAAACCCTTGTTTGACTGGGTATCTTAAGTAACTTCTCCATCAAGCTATCTCACCAATTGATCAAAATTATAAAGGGGCACTTCAAAATTCATGATCTTGTGCTTATATGATCTACCATGAGCCTAGAAAGTCAATAGAATTAATGGTTAGCAAGTTGGTTGATGGTGGTTGGCCAAATGAATTCATATGCTTAGAACCGGGTTTCCCTATACCCTATCTCATACACTTTTCACCATATAAAAATGTTTCCAAGATCAAAGTTACTCTAAATGACATTCCAAACAACTATCATGTTGAGACCTAGATATAGTTTGTCTTGGAACATCATTTTCTATGTTGAAACGTTATAGGTCATTTTTTCTAAACCCTAATTTTAAAGTCAACTTCCCAAAGCCATAACTTGCTCAATTTTTATGAGATGAAAGATTTAAAAGTTTCACAATTAAATTCAATATGTATAATTAGACTTTTATGTTTTGAGTGATATCTAATTCAGCTTTTATGAGTATGTGATATGAGGATACATTATAGGTCATTTTTTCCCTATACTATTGAAAAACTGATTTTCCTCAACTTCAAAAATGCATAACTCTATCATTCTAAATCCAAATGACCTGAAATTGGTGACCATTTTGAAGGTCTTTAAAAGATCCACAACTTTTATGAATACAACTTTCTCATTTGGAGCTCACATAAAAAGTTAAGCAAGGTAGAATATTGAGATATATGGCTTAACACTTTGAAAAAATTTCAACATGTTGAAATTTCCAAACTTCCACCTCAAAATTCACCATGATCCAAGTTCCAAATGAAAAAGTGTCTAACATCAAAGTTGTTCCAATTGATCTTAGCTTTCTAAAGAATCAAATTTCATGCATTTTGGATGAGATTTGTTAGGGCTGCACATCGTCTTAACAGGGCTGTATCATTGGAAGAAATCAAATGTTTAAAATCCCATTTCACATTGCCTTGACATCCAAGCCTCATTTCAACTTCAGAACAGTTGTACATGGATCAAATTGGATTGTTTCATGGGCTTGTACACACCCATGCAAGCTTGTGCATCACCATGTCCAAATTTAGCAATTTTTCAAGTTTGCAAATATCACTCTCAAATGTTATAAATACAGGCCCTTGGAGCTCATTTCAAACACACCTTGCGTGCCAGCTTTGCCCCCCAATTGAAACCCTCGCCATTCAAAGGAAAACCTGAGAATTTTCAACTTGAAAATTGAGTTTGAATCTCACTATTTGGAGATTCCAAAACTCCAGGATCCAAAGCTTTGTACCATTACCAAACCTCTTCTGCAAGCTTCTCAAGTGTGATCATATCAAGTTTGAAGCAAGTAAGATCCATTTCTGCACAACATTTAAGGTAAATTTCAGAAAACTTCTTATCTTCGATTCTCACTCAATTCTCATTAATTCTCTTGGATCTTTGGTGGTCTGATGTTCTACCAATGTAGGCAAGAAGATTGAGTTACTTTGAGGTCAAATCGAAGCAACTCAGTTGACACACCTCAAAATTCAACTCCTCATATCTTTCTATATGTGTGGAGTTAGTTAAAATTGAGGTCAGAGTCTTCCTCTACGCCATTTTTTCTTTCAGATCATGTCCTCTTTTTTCATTTTCTTGATGGTGATGAGTGAACCAATCCGGTGGAACTCGCCTGAGAAGGTGACCGGAGGTCCAGTGCCGATGGTGTGCTCGACAGGTTCTGAGCCATTGATCTCTTTTAAAATGTTTTAATCTTAGGCGTTGGTTGTGATTACCACGCGTGTGGCGCGCTGACTAAGTTCCACCTTGGAACGCGCGGTTCCATCCACTTGATCTGCCACCTCAATTAATGACGGAGATCAAGTGGTCCACATTTTTTTTATTTTCTGATTTTCGTTTTATTTCATCTGATTTTCATTAATTCATATTAATTTTAATATTTATCCAAAAAATATGAGAGTTTCACCAAAAAATTTAAATAAATTCCTCTTTCATATTTTGAATTAAAATTATTTTTCGGATCATTATTAATATTTTTCAAGATTTTATTGATTTTATGAATATTTTTAATTGTTTAAAAATACTTTTAAGTTTCTAAAAATTCTGAAATTTTTTCTCCAAGGTCCTTTCACCTTGTTTGACCTATGATAAATCTCATGGCCATTTATTTGGTGTTTTGGTGAGGTTTTAGGAATTTGACAAACCATATTTAATTTCATGCATTATTTTTAGTATTTTTAAATTGAATAAATGCCAAATAATTGTCTTGAGCTATTTTGATGGTTTGTATAAGTTTGAGTTGTGTTGTTGGGCCTTGGTCAAGGATGATTTGACTTTACTAGGTTAAGATCATTTGATTTAGGGAATTGATGGAATGTACATTCCATCTCCCAAAATGAATGAATTATCTTAATTTGGTAAAAGTCCTCCTTTGACCAATTTGAGTTTTGATCTATTCCACTCCCTCTTCATCTAATTCCCCTTCTTTATGCATCCATTTCATTTGGCCTATGATATCTCCAAGTCCTAAGGCTAGTTGATTGAAAAATCAATATAAGTATGAATGAGATCAGGCCACCTCTTTTGCATATTCTTTTTGTGTGTGGTATGTTTCATGAGCATAGTCCATTATACTATGTCTCTAACATGCATTAACACCAAAATTCTATTGCCCGACCTCAAATAGTTATGACTTCTACATAAGTCCAATTACGATTGCTTAACATAGCGCTAAATTTTGACAGAAAAAGGCATAGCATTCTAGTTAGTGAGATTGTAAGTATCCCCTCTTTCATCGTATTGTGTGGAAACTTGGTCTTTTTTCCTTCCTTTGGAAGACGTCTTGGTTCAAAGATCCATGCTTTTTATAAGTGGTTGAGTGTTCTCCAAAGAATGACTTAAAATGAAAAGCAAAAGCAAAAATAATACTAACTTCTAATTCATTAATCACTAACATTTAATTTCAAGCCATTTACTTTTAATGCACTTTCATTTTTAAGCTCTATTCATTTGCCATTATTTATACCATTCTAATTGTTTATATTAATGCCTTTTCCCTTTGTCCACTTGGACCATATTGTGTGATATATCTTGTTTGTGTATATTTTGTTTGTTTCTGTGGTCTTTGACCATTAGTGTACATAATAAGAAACTAAAACCCTAAAAAACTATTATGTGGACTGTTGGTTTGATCTTGGACAATTGGACTTAGAATTTAGGAAACGTCCCTATGCAAAAGGACTTGGCCAATGCCAACTTTCATGTAACCAAGTGCTTGCAATTTGAAACTTCATTTGATACATCATTGAAGATTCCTTTGAGTTCATTTGCTACATCATCATTGTGAAGCTATTATTTTGAACCAGTGACTTGTGGAATTCATCTGTTACATGAGCAAATTTGAAGGAGATCATGGAGTAGCTAAAGCTTGGATGGGGCTATATTTATTTGATGCCTTGCTCTTCAAGATAATATTGTATGCATTGTTTGTTGCTTGATTCTAATATCCAAGGGAATTTGGGGTTTCTATATGACATTCTTCTCTATTGGATAGCTACTCATCAGTCAGATCTTTTCAACTCTTAACTTATAAATTTGTGCTTAGGATTAGCCTCTTCATCTCCTCCCCATCTATTTAATTTCAAAAACTCTCCCTCCTTTTTAAAAAACTTCTTTGTTTGAACTTGTTATTTTCTAAACTTAGACCCTTTGCAAATTAGAAATTTTGGTCGTATCCCACTGCATTTTCAAACTTCTTCCTTAAATCAAACTTGTAAATAAACTAAACTATAATTGACTTAAAATTTTCAAAAGCCAAAAAGAATTAACTCATTCAAACCATTATCTAGGTTCTTGTGCCTTTCAAACATAATTTTTGATTAAAAGTAATGCATCCACTTTGAAATTTGAATCACGAACTGCGAGGTTTTAATCCCTCATTTTTATGTTGGTACGTAGGCACAAGTCTGAAGGTTTTGTCAAACACAAAAATATAATTAATGAATTCTTTTCTAATCCCCCCATTCTATTTGTTTATAAACATCACTTTGTCCAAAATACATATGCACACAAGAAAGGGCTCCCTAGCAGTACCTAGGACACTTTGGGTGCTAACACCTTCCCTCTGTGAAACCAACCCCCTTACCTGTAATCTCTGACATTTTATTAGTTTTGATTTGAAAACTTCTTACTTTTGGGTTTTGTTCGTACTTTTCCCTTTTCCCTTGAAAACAATAAAAGCGCGGTAGCAACTCTTGTTATTTGAAGTCTTGCTTATCCATAACTTGATGATCATGAATTTCCCGCTACAGAAATTAGGTGGCGACTCTGCTGGGGAGTAGTCTCCAGTGGATTTAGCCTACTTTTTTGTGTGTATATAATTGTATATATGTGATGTATCTATATATTTGTGATATAATCTGCTTTTTGTGCTTGGTGATCTTTGAATGGTGAGATAACTTCTAACCCAAACTTGAGTGCAATTATGATAAGAAGATGGTATAGTCATGTTCGACTTGTGAGGAGTAGTCCTTAACAAGTTGGCTTGAGATCCATCTGCTTAGTGGAGACCCTTTTGGATTTGGAATTGTCACACAAGTTATTTTAGTTAGGCATTACTATATCTAATTTGGGTCCGAGAAGCTAAGGACCGTAGAACATTTACCCCCTCTTGGCCTATTTAGGACGTAGTGTGGAGACTGTTCAAGTGTAGACTTGATAACAGTTGTTACGCGATACTACACTCAGACGAGTTTCTCTTGAGAATATTATGGGTCGATGAGCCAGTCATCTTAACCCATAATATCCGATAGATGGAATTAAGACTCTGGGAAATTTTTAGAACATGATCTACAGGTTTTATCCTTAGTTAACTCCTTTGGGATGGTTCTTACCCAGACTCCATGCTCGTGACTCACAACAAACCCTTGATTCTTGGTTGATCCAATCAAGTCTTGTCAATATCAATGGAACTTGGGTGTTGATAAGGTGTAAACCATAATCCACCAAAATGGATGATTGATCTTGACAATGACTTGATTCATCCCTTGACCTTTGTTTTCTTGCCTTGTGTGTGATCCCTTATTTATGATTGTTGCATTCATGCATTCATGCGCATCATAACATTCAACACATAAAAATTTCAAGGAATTGAGGTATTATTTGCAAATATTTTCAGACTATGGATTATGGATGAAGGAACACTAAGAAGTACAGTTTCAGATGTCCCGACTTGAAAGAGGTAAGGAAGCTAGCATCTTCTGTATTAGATCCCTTGGACTTCAAACAACGCCATGGGAAGCTTCTATCTATCTTGTCTACTGATGTGGTTAAAGGACTTTTTAGTGTATTAGTGCAGTTCTACAACCCTCTCTACCGTTGCTTCACTTTTCCTGATTATCAGCTTGTGCCTACGTTGGAGGAGTATGCCCATCTTTTGGGAATACCTGTTTCTAGCAAAGTAACTTTTAGTGGATTGGAAGAGATTCCCAGATCTCATCTTATTGCTGAAGCTCTTCACTTGAAGAAGTCTTAAGTAAAGGCTCATTGGGTGAAGAAAGGAGGGTTGTTTGGGTTGCCATCTGATTTCCTCATCAAGGAAGCTACTGCCTTTGCTCAAGCCAATAGTGTGGACGCTTTTGAAGCTATCTTTGTGTTGCTCATTTATGGATTAGCTTTGTCCCCTAACATTGATGGTTTTGTCGATGTTAACGCCATTAGACTTTTCTTGATTGGGAATCATGTGCCTACTTTGTTGGGTGATATGTACTTATCTTTACATTTAAGGAATTCTATGGGTGGTGGAACTATTGTCTGTTGCACTCCTCTTCTGTACAAGTGGTTTATTTCGCACTTGCCTCAAACACATGCTTTTGTGGAGAACAAACAATGTCTACGGTGGTCTCAGAGACTTATGTCTCTCATTAATGATGATATAGTTTTGTATGATCCTTCTTTAAGCAGTTTGGAGATTATTGATTGTTGTGGTGAATATTCTAATGTACCTCTCATTGGTACACAAGGAGGAATTAACTACAACCCTGCTTTGGCTCGTTGTCAACTTGGGTTCCCCTTGAGAGACAAACCTAATAACATGTTGTTAGAAGGTCTTTTCTATCAAGAGGGTAAAGATCCCCAACATTTGAAGCATAAGATTGTGCATGCTTGGTATAATGTGCATAGAAAAGGAAGATCCTAGCTTGGTCCGCGCAGTTGTGTGGCTTTAGAAGCTTACACTCTTTGGGTGAAGAGGAGAGCTTTGGAGTTGAAGATGCCTTATCCTTGTGAGAGACCTATATCTATGGTTGTGGTTGAGCCATTAACTCTCCCTAACCAAGATGTAGAGGAGTTGAAATACGCACTCGCCAAGATGAAGCAAGAGAAAGATATGTGGGAAGAGCGTTTTCGTGCTTTGAGCAAGAAGCATGAAGAGTTGTAGTTGGATTCTAAGGATAAAGATGCACTTATCGAGCTACTTGAAGACCGAGTGACAAAGAGACAGAGAGAGCCGGAGGTTTCATCTTCGTCTAGCATGCCCCAGCCATTCGTCGCTTGGATTGATCAGCTTGTCCTCGAGAAGACTCAAATGAAGGGTTCTTTTGAGACTAAGATTCGACGCATTCGAAGGAAGTATGCACCTACAGCCAGATCTTATGATGTTGTTGTTAGGGATCCTTAGGATGACTAGTCTCCTTTTCTCTTGTATTTTTCATTTGGTTTCTGAAATTGTACTCAGTGTAATCCTTCCAATTATATAAAAAAAAGAGAATTTTGATCATATCAAATTGTTGCAATTATTGTTAAATATATATATTTGCAAATGGAAATAAATAAACAAGCATTGCATTCCATGCATCATTTGCATAAGCAGGTTTCTCTTTCGCCAAATGTCTCATTGGTGTTTCTTCTTTGCTTCAGCCAAGCTGACTCATCGGTACAACACTCGCACCAATCATCTGAGAATCATGGAACATCTTGAGCAAGAGAATAGAGAGATGAAAGAGGAGATCTCCCGCCTGACTTCCATGATGGAGTCAGTTCTAGCCGCTCAGAGCCAGTCGTCTCCAACACCCACAACTCCTCCTCTTCAAAGGACTGTTATTTCAAAGGTGGCTACCTCCACCATGCCTGCTGCTACCGCTCATTTTTTTGCCTGCCATGCCTGCCGGATTCTCGTGGGGACTGCCGCCAAACTTCATGCCTGAAGGCTTTGCGCCTACTTTTTCTTCCATGCCGGCATCTAGCCTGGTCATGTCTGTGCCACCTCCCGTTGTGCACACCTTACCTCGTGTGGAAGACACCATTTACCATTCCGAGCCATCTGAGGGCCTGGTTGTTTATGAGAAAATGGACGAAATGAAGGATCAATTTCTTGAGCTGCGCAAGGAATTGAAGACGTTTAGAGGTAAGGACCTGTTTGGGAAATGTGAAGGTCTGGTGCCAAATGTGAAGGTCACAGTGAAATTCAAAGTTCCTGACTTTGAAAAATACAGATGGAACTCATGTCCGCTCAGTCATTTGGTGATGTATGCCCATAAAATGTCTACCCAAATAGATAACGACCAACTCTTAATCCACCGCTTCCAAGACAATCTGACCGGTGTTGCGCTTAGAGGGTATAGGGTGTTGGACAGTGCAAGCATCCGCACTTTCAACGATTTAGGAGAAGCTTTTGTCAAGTAGTATAAGTGTAATGTGGATATGGTGCCTGATAGAGACAAGTTGAGGTCCATGTCTCAAGGAGATAGGGAGACATTCAAAGAATATGTGCAGAGATGGAGAGAATTAGCTGCTCAGATCACCCCTCTTTTAGAGGAGAAGGAGATGACAAAGATCTTTTAGAAGACACTTAGTTCATTTTACTATGAACACATGATTGCTAGTGCCCCAAATGACTTTACCGAAATGGTAAACATGGGGATGAGGCTTGAAGAAGGTGTCCGAGAAGGACGATTGTCAAAGGAGGGAGCATCATCAAGTAAGAGATATGGCAGCAGTTTCGGGAAGAAGAAAGATTGCGAAGCGAATGCAATCTTTAGTGGGAGGCAGAGGAGGCCTCAGATCAGAAAGGTTCAACCATCCCGTAAACACCATCATCAAGTATCCTCAGTAATTCCAGTATTTTCGAACAGTCAATCAACACCAATTCAACAACAACAACGTCAACAACAACAACCACAACAACGAACAAACACCTACAATAACAACAATACCAACAATCATCATCAGCAAAATTTTGAGAGGAAAAAGGTCTCTTTTGACCCGATTCCTATGACTTATGCAGAACTTTATCCCTCTTTGGTTCTAAAGAACCTACTCCAACCGAGAAACCCGCCACAAATTCTAGAGCCACTTCCATGGTGGTACAAACCCGAACTCCGTTGTGCTTTTCATCAAGGGGCACCCGGACATGACATTGAGAACTGTTATCCGCTCAAGTACGAAGTTCAGAAGTTGATAAAGAGTGGAATGGTATCCTTTGAGGACCGTGCACCGAACTTGAAAGCAAATCCACTGCCCGTTCATGGGAATTCCTCTATTAACATGGTGGATGGTTGTCCCGGAGAGTTAAAAGTGTTTGATGTTCGTTTCATCCAGAGGTCCTTAGTGGCAATGCATAAGGACATTTGTAAGGGGAGTGATTGTGAGCATGACCATGATGGTTGTGCTATCTGCAGTGTCAATCTGAGGGGTTGTGTGGTAGTAAAAGAGGACATCTAGCGGTTGATGGATGAAGGCATGATCCAAATTGTTCAATCCCGTCATGTAGATGACGATGTGAATGTCATAGTGCCCGTTTTCAAGAATCTAGAAAGAGTAGTCATTCAGTACGACAACAGTAATAGTAACAACAACAGTCAAAGATCAGTATCGCCATTGGTCATACGGTTAGCGGACCCAATCCCGTATTCATCCGATAAAGCTGTTCCATATCAGTACAATATGACGATGTTGAGTGATGGTCAAGAAATTCCATTGTCGACGACCAGTTCTGTAGTGAGTATTGCTGATATTACTAAGGTGACCCGTAATGGTCGAGTGTTTGGGCCGGTGTTCCCAAAAGATAAGGAAGAATCAACTGTCAATAAGAAGGTGAAAGTGCCTTCTGTAGATCCGGTTAGTGCTCCAAAGTGTTAGTCTGGTGAATTCAGCAATTTGAAGGCTAATGATGATGATGAGGTACTTCGTCTAATAAAGAAGAATAAGTTTAACATGGTGGAGCAGCTGCTCCAAACCCTCTCAAAGATTTCAGTGTTGTCTCTGCTAATGAATTTAGAAGCGCACAGAGAAGCAATGCAAAGAGTTCTAGAGCAAGCATTTGTGGAACATGATCTTATGATGGATCAGTTTGATCATATAGTTGCTAACACCACTTCTTGCAATAACCTAAGTTTTTGTGATGAGGAACTCCCTGAGGAGGGTAGGAATCATAATATGGCTTTGCATATTTCCATGAATTGCAAAGATGACGCTTTATCCAATGTATTGGTTGACACCGGGTCTTCATTGAACGTACTGCCAGAGTCAACTCTTTCAAAGCTGTCATATCAAGGAGCACTTATGAGGTATAGTGGGGTAATCTTCAAAGCTTTTGACGGTTCACGCAAAATAGTGACAGGTGAATTGGACCTTCCAGTGAAGATAGGTCCGAGTGATATTCAGATTACTTTTCAAGTAATGGATATCCACCCGGCCTACAGTTGTCTGTTGGGAAGGCCATGGATCCACGAGGCGGGAGTTGTTACCTCCATATTGCATTATAAGCTCAAATTTGTGAAGAATGGGAAGCTTGTTTTCGTTGGCGGGAAAGGCGTTGTTGGCTAGCCACCTGTCATCTTTCTCTTAAGTTGATGCTAAGGATGAGGTTGGAACTCCGTTCCAAGCCTTATCTATTGCTGCTGAAAAGAGGGTTGGGGCACCTATGTCCTCATTGAAGGATGCAAAGAAGATTTTTGAAGAAGGAAATGTTGATCAGTGGGGGCGCATGGTAGAGGTCTCCGACAACAAAGGTAGAACCGGTCTGGGTTTTCAGCAAAGTTTGTCTACTGCTAGATTAGAGGATAAGCAACTTAGCTTCCGTAGCGGAGGGTTCATTCATGGCAATGAACAACACTTAGCTGTTGTGCTAGAAGATGACGAAGGGGAAGACTGCACCAATTTTGTGACACATGGAAAGGCTTGCAACAATTGGAGTGTTTTTGACATTCCTATTATTTTGCATCAATCTAAGTAATTGCTTTTATATGTTTTAAAAATCCTTATCCTATGCCTAATGGGAAGTGAACTTTGTTAGGCATTTCAAATATGATCATCAATAAAATTAATTCTATTCATCCACATCTATGATATTTTGTTTTTACTTTTTGCTTTATTCTGAAAATGGTAATCACAAAGAACATAAATAAACAATATAATTATCCATCTGCATAATATTTGGCCACAAAATTCACTTCTTTAAAATCAAAATAATAAATCATTATACAGGTTGGTTTCTAAGCCCATTGAATACAATGATCCTTCTCCTTCTCCAAATTTTGAATTCCCTGTATGTGAAGCCGAGGAAGAAAGTGATGAAGAGGTGAGTCATGAATTCTCTCGTCTTCTCGAGCATGATGAAAAGACCATTCAGCCATTCGAAGAGCAGATTGAGTTAGTCAAATTGGCTTCCGAGGATGATGTGAAGGAAGTCAAGATTGGGTCTCGACTGTGTCCAAATGCGAAGAAAGGGTTGGTTGATCTTCTTCGGTAGTATTCAAATGTGTTTTCTTGGTCCTATCAACACATGTCTGGTTTAGATTCTGAGATTGTGGAGCATAGATTGCCATTGAAGCCAGAATGCCTGCCATTCAAGCAGAAGTTGAGAAGAACGCATCCTGATATGGCAATGAATATCAAACAAGAAGTGCAGAAGCAGATTGCCGCTGGTTTCCTTGTGACCGCTGGATATCTGTAATGGGTGGCCAATATTGTGCCTGTGCCGAAGAAAGATGGAAAAGTCCACATGTGTGCCGATTATAGAGATTTGAATAAACCTAGTCCGAAAGGTGATTTCCCTCTGCCCCACATTGATATGTTGGTAGACAATACTGCTAAATTCAAAGTCTTTTCGTTTATGGATGGATTTTCCGGATATAATCAGATCAAGATGGCACCCGAAGATATGGAAAAGACCACATTTAATACACCCTGGGGAACATTTTGTTATAGAGTGATGCCTTTCGCTTTAAAGAATGCTGGTGCAACTTACCAAAGAGAAATGACATCTCTTTTACATGATATGATGCATAAAGAGATTGAAGTTTATGTCGATGACATGATTGCTAAATCTATTGATGAAGAAAAACATGTTAAGCATTTGTTGAAGCTATTCCAGCATTTGAGGAAGTATAAACTCCGCTTGAATCCCAATAAGTGTACTTTTGGTGTTCTCTCTGGTAAGTTGTTGGGCTTTATTTTTAGTGAGAAGGCTATTGAGATTGATGCTGCCAAGGTCAATAAAATACAAGAGATGCATCTGCCCAAAACTGAGAAGCAAGTCAGAGGTTTTCTCGGCCGCTTAAATTATATTTCCAGATTCATTTCACACATGACTGCCACATGTGCGCCTATATTCAAGCTTCTTCGGAAAGATTAGTCTTGTGATTGGACCGAAGATTGCCAAAAAGCTTTTGACACTATCAAAGAATATATGCTTGAACCTCCGATTTTGTCTCCACCTGTTGAAGGAAGACCATTCATCATGTATTTCACTATGCTTGAAGATAGTATGGGTTATGTTCTTGGTCAGCTAGATGAGACTGAAAAGAAAGAATTTGCTATTTACTACCTAAGTAAGAAGTTCACCGAATGTGAGACTCGGTATTTTATGCTTGATAAAACTTGTTGTGCATCAGTATATGTTGAATCATACCACTTGGTTGATATCCAAAATGGATCCAATCAAGTATATTTTTGAGAAGTCTGCTTTATCTGGGAGGATTTCCCGTTGGCAGATGTTGTTATCAGAGTATGATATTGAATACTGGTCTTAGAAAGCAATTAAATGTAGTATATTGAATACTGACATTATTGTACTAAAGATTACCAGTCAGTACAGTATGACTTTCCTGATGAAGAGATCTTGTACTTGAAAATGAAAGATTGTGATGAACCATTTCTTGAAGAAGGGCCAGAACCTGGTTCCTGTTGGGGCATGGTATTTGATGGAGTGGTTAATCAATATGGTAATGGCATTGGGGAAGTGATTATTACTCCTCGAGACACGCATTTTCCATTTACATCTAGATTGACTATCAAGTGTAGAAACAATATGACAAAGTCTGAAGCTTGCATTATGGGGCTTGAAGAGGCCATTGATCTCAGAATCAAATATTTAGATGTCTATGAAGATTCGATTTTGGTTGTGAATCAGATCAAAGGTGAATGGGAGACGAATAAACCCGGTTTGGTACCATATAGAGACTATGCGAGGAGGATTTCAACTTTCTTTACAAAAGTTGAGTTTTATCATATACCTCGAGATGAAAACCGGATGGTAGATGCTCTTGCAATGTTGGCTTCAATGATCGTAGTGAAATATTGGAATGAGGTTCCCAATTTGACTGTGATGCGTCTTGACAGGCCAACTCCTGTGTTTGCTGTTGAAGAGGTTAAAGATGAAAAGCCATGGTATTACGACATCAAATGTTTCCTCCAAAGTCATATTTACCCGCTTGGGGCAGCTCTGAAAGATAAGAAGAATTTGAGAAGATTAGTCGACAACTTCTACCTTAATGGTGATGTATTGTATAAGAGAAATTTCGATATGGTTCTGCCCAAATGCGTGGATAGACACGAAGCAGACTTGTTGATGACTGAAGTCCATGAAGGTTCCTTTGGTACTCATTCCAATGGACATGCAATGGCGAAGAAGATGTTGCGAGCAGGTTACTATTGTCTAACAATGGAATCTAATTGTTTCAAGTTTGTGAAGAAATGCCACAAGTGTCAAATATATGCAGATAAGATTCATGTTCCTCCGACACTGTTGAACGTTATTTCCTCCCCATGGCCCTTCTCCATGTGGGGAATTGATATGATTGGCATGATTGAGCCCAAATCTTCGAATGGACATCGTTTCATCTTGGTGGCTATTGATTACTTCACAAAATGGGTTGAAGCGGCATCGTATGCGAATTTAACCAAGCAAGTTGTTGTAAGGTTTATCAAGAATCAGGTTATATGTCGTTATGGTGTGCCAAGTAACATCATTACTGTAAGACCCCAATTTTGGCCCTAAGATCCCTCATGGCCCATATCATCTCATATCATAGCCTCAAGGATCATTGCATGCCTTTGCTTCCCTCCTAGTGGGTAGGTTGCCTTGTGTGTGTGGTTCTTGATCACCAAGCATGTTTTGCATTTGTATATTATTGCTTTTCATATGTTTATCATCCAAAAAGTACAAAAATATTGTCAGTCTAACCTTGTTGCTTGCAGTTGAAGCAATTATCAGCAATTAGGTCAAAGACAGTCAACAGTCAGTCAAAGCAATGGATGATGGCCATTCTTGCAGAATTTGGGCACCATGACCAATAATCAAGAGTTCACACAACTTGGGACATCATTGGAAATCAAGGTCTCAAGGAATTAGGGTCTGGAATTCATCAGAAGTGGTTCAATCATGCAAAACCCTAGAAAAGTCAACAGAAAGTCAAACTTGGTCAACTGGCCATTTAATCAGTGATTTGATGGATGGAATTGATTTGAAGGAGTTCATTCATGTCTATACAAGCCTCATATGTCATGTCCAACCTCATCATGGAAGAATTTGAAGTCAAACAGAAAATTTCCAGAAATGGAAACTGGACCTGTAACTGAAACCTGCCATAAATGGAAAGTCTTGATCCTCAAACTTACATCATGATACAAGCTTCAAATGAATTTTTGCCCAACATGAAAGTTGAATATCTTGTTCTCCCATTTCCAAAAAGTCCAAGAACTCTCAATTCCCATGTGTGGTTGGCAAGTTATGATCGAATCGATTTCAGAAAATCTTGAACTTCAAAGGGCCATATCTCCCAAACCGTTTGGCCAATTTTGGTGGGGTTTTTTCCTACAAGTCACATTTGATCCCCCCTTTCCAAAAATATAAATTTCATGAGCCAAAACTTCACCAATCAAAATGGCATATTTTGACTTTTCTCATTTAAATGCAAGTTTGACCAAGAGTTGACTTTTTGAAGTAAACCTTTTTCTAACATTTGGCCAATTGGAACAGCTCAAGAATATCATTTTAAGTGTGTTTGCAAGCTCAAATTATGCAGGACATGAGGCCATTGCTTGGTTGCTTGAATTGTAAGAAAAGTACAATTTCACCATAATTGTCCATGCCATCCACCATACCATGATTTGTACTCTCAAAACAGAAAATTAGAAGGCCATTTTGCTGTCAATTGAACATGTTGCAGCCTAAAAAACCAGCAAAAACAAAGGCATTGCCAAGTTGCCAAAGAATGGGCAAAAAGTACATGTTTTCACCATGCTTCCACAACCATACTTGTACCATGACCATCACAACATACCTCCTCATCATATTTTCTGCAGATGGAGGACAGTAGCAGCACAGTAGGCCAACCATTTCTTTCACTCATCAATAGATTTTCACCCTTGGCCATTCTTGACTGAGGCATTGGTACACAAGCCATATTGGATTTTCATTTTTGCTGTCACAAACACCCCTGTCATGAAAAACCAAGGGCAGCCTCACAAACTATTTTGGCCAAGGCAAATGCATTAGGCATCCTGAGTCAAAAAGCCCTCTCTCACTTAGCATTTTCCTCCTCAAAAAAACTGAAGCAACAGCAAACAGCATGGAGAGGTATGGTTTGCTGTCAATTGAAACACAGTGTGAAGCTTAATATTGCAGCCAAAACCAACAGGAGGCCATGCCTTAGCTGCTTGAAATATGGAGAGCAAGTACAACTCCATCCCAAAAAGCACAACCATGCCTTGTACTGTCACATGGCAGATTTCTTTATCCATCATTTTCTGTCATACACACACATAGGACAATAGTAGACACAAGCCTGGCACAACAAAAGAACCAACAGAACTCATTCATAGGAACATTCACTTGGCTTGTGGCAATTTTCCAATTTTCTGTAAAACTCCAAAGAGAACAAAAGTTGGCTTGGCTCAATACCATATCTACCATCATGTTTCTGTCATGAGAGACAAAAGAAGCAGCAGCCACAGACCAAAAACACTCTGATTCTCTCACTCTTGCATTTTGCATTTTTGGAATTTCGGTCAAATCCTCCAAACCCTCGAGCTTTCTTTTGTTCTCTTCATCATCCATCATCATTGCAAGCTCATTCCAAGTGTGAAGTCTTAGCTGGAACTTCATTTTCAGACCCTGTTTTCTCCAAGCATCTACAATGGCAAATTGAGTTATGGAAGCTTCCAAACACCATTGAGCTCATTTTCTTCAAACATCCTTCACTACCAAGCATTTCCTGCATCTGTTTGCACTTATAACCATCAAAGCAGCCCTGTTTCACATTTTGCTTCAAAACCAAGTAAGTATTCGAACTCAATCCTTTGCCATGCCATGATATATTTATGAAAGATCTTCTTGAGCTGATTCCAATGAACTAAAGCATGCTTAAAATGGTTGTGACATGAGGGAGAAATCTGGATTTTATTCTGCATGCTCAAACCTTTTTTCCATCGAGTTGCTTATTCTTTGTTGATTCAGTAAAGACCACTGCTATATAATGCTTGTATTTAGTTTGATGAAGCTATTGGTATACATGTTGTTGATTTCTGAGCACATTTGTTCATGTTGATTTTGCATGATGATGATGAATGATGCTGCTGTTTAAACCCTAGATAGTTTTCCAGAAGTTTACATGAATGTGTTGGTTTACTATTGCTTTAATTGTATGAGAGTCAATACCATGCTATTGTGTGATGCTTGTTTGAATGTTGGTCTGTTGGTGTTGGCTGCACGATGCCCTGCTGTTCCAAAATCCCTCTTGTTCTGCCCAGAAAAATTCACATGATCTTGCTTGTTTTGTTGTCATCTGATGCTGCATGAACCATTCCCATGCCATGCTTTTGAATGATGCTTGTTTCGAATTTTGTTTATTAAAGATGATGATGCTTGCTGTTATGATGAGTATGCACAGAATTTTCTCATGAATGTTTTGGTCTATTGCTGTTATCATAAAAATGATGAATATCCTGCTGTTTGCCATGCTGGTCGAGTGTTGTTTTGATGATTGATGTTTGAATGATGATGATGAATGCTACTGCAGTTTGAAACCCTGGTCTTTTCCAGAAATCATGTCTCTATGTATGCACGAGTTTGGCTGATGTTGTTGCTTGTGATTATGTGATTGATTTCCATGGCCATGCTATTGCATTGTGTTGTTTGATCTGTTGATAAATTTGTTGAATGCCATGCTTAAACCCTAGGGTTTATGTTGAAAACTCAGAAAATTTGAGTTAGTTGGCCTGTGCACTGTTCCATTGGCTGAGAGCCAATAGGAACATTTCCTTTGCCTTGCCCAAAACACACCGTTTTGATTAATGAGGGGTTAATTACAAATATGCCACGGTTGACCATCGCTTTGACCCTCTTGCCTTGCTATGTGCTTCATGTTTCATCAATTTGTGCATCAACTTCAACAATTAATTTCTCATCCATTTCAACTCCAAAAATTCTGATTTTTTTTGCATCATGTTCACAAGAATGTCTAGTATTTGATTGTGATTTTTAATTAATTTTCCATTGGCTGGATTTTAATTGATAATTATTTTCTTGACATGTATGCATAATTGATACATTGTGCCATTCCTTTTGTGAAATTGTCATGACATATCCAATGAGCTTGAAATTTTTTGTGGTAAAACTAGACTCATTCATCTTCATTTTGGTATAAAGATTGTGCATTTATCATTTGTGGTTTGCTAGATATGATTTTTTGAACTAGGGTGTGACAATTTGTGTCACACCAATGATGTGCATCTTCTTGATTTTTGTTCACATGTCTCCTGGCCTCCAAATGATCTCAAATTTTGCATGAATGATCTATCACATGTCTAGTTTGTGTATGAATTTTCTTGGAATTAATCATGCTGTTTTCCATTTGATTGTGAATTTTCTTCCATGCTTAGTCATTTGTGGACTTTATGTGATACACATTGCCAAATCTTTTGTGAAATTCTCAAATCTTATTGTATGACCATGAAATTTCGTATGTGATAACTAGACATCTTGACCTTTGCATTGGTGTTAACCTCATTCATTTCTCTTCTGTTTTCAAATTGATATGATTTTTTGAAGTTGACCCATGCTTGTTGACTTTCATTATGCTTACTTGAATTTTGTTGACTTCTTGATTTTAATTGACTGCCTTCCTCTCATCCAAATGCAATGAAATTTGACATGTCTACCATGACAGATGTTAGGTTTGAATGTGATTTATTTCATAATTTTTGAGATTGTTTGGGTTGACTTTTGGATGAAGTCTTGCTGTTGACCTATTTGTGCTCTTTCTTGCCATGCTTTGCATTCTTTTGCATATGAAATGACAATGATGCATGATTTGATTATGAATCCAATTGAGATTGCTTCTTAAATGTTTGAAAATGAATTGGGTTGACTTTTCTTTGCTGTTTGACTTTTTTCTTTCACCTTTGACCCTAGGCTAGTCCTAGTGGTCTTTTGAGCTTACATTTGAGCTATTGTTTCAGGTTAAGCACCAATGCCTCAAAGACCATTCATATTTGATTGAGTTGGATCATATATCACGTGCTAACCCTTGTTTTGTAGGTTAACTCATGTAACTTGAGTCTTTGTGCCTTGCACAATTGGTCCCTCTGTGGTTGACTATTGGTTCATTTCCTTTTGTTGAACTGTTTACTAATTGGTTTGCCTTTTTCAGGTACTTTAGTTGCTTAAGTTCTTTGAACTTGCTTGCTTTGCTATTTAGCATTTGCTTTGAGGTATAAACCTTTCTTCTTCATGTAGTCTGGAGACCCGGTCTGTTATTTGACCGGGCAAACTGTCTGAAGTCCTCCTTAAGAGGCAATGCCTGTGTGTGTTTAAAATTGTCCCAAGCAGGAAAAGTCCTTCAAGTAAGGCAATTGGTGGAAGGTAGGGATAAGTAATCTATCCCCCACTATTCAGTGTGTCCTCTCTTTGCTCCCATTACATGGTTGAAGCATTGAGATAAATACCCAAGATCTAATCGAGTCAATAATGTGGAGAGAGCTCCATCTTTCTGAGCTCCCACACTTTCTTATATGCTCTCCCTGATCAGGGATAGAAGCAACGAGGCACACCCCTCATCTCCTTTTCATCTGCTTCACCTTAGCCTCTCAATGGCAAGGTTAAGAGCGACGTTTACCTATTACAATGGACTTTTATAGTCAAACCCTCTTGTGTGAGCCCCCTTGTTTGGCTATAGAGTGTGCTGTTTGATATTCATTGATTGATTGATTGCTTCATATGCACACGTTTGCTTGTATGCTTCATGCATTTATCATCATCAATTGCCATTAATGCACAATCATCTCATTTGTCTTTGTGATATTGTCATTGTTGTTTGCCCATTGAGGACAATTGTAAGACCATCCATTGGCCATTGCTCCCATGATATGGAAGTGAGTATAAGACCATCACCTTGGCCACTCATCTTATCTTTGCCTGATGCATTTACTTGATTGTATGTGAGGAAGCAACTGTAAGTCCCTGCAAGTTGGCATTTGCTCTCCTATGATCACATGTTGTTTTGTTTGTTTGTATGTGAGGATACAACTGTAAGTCCCTGCAAGTTGGCATTTGTTTTCCTAGGACCATACTGTGTATGTTAGAGTAAGTCCAGACAGATTGGCATCTGACATCCATGTTTTGCTTTCTCTGTTTATGTGAGGTTGCAACTGTAAGTCCCAGCAAGTTGGCATTTGCATTCCTGTGATCATATTGTTGCTTCTGTTTGTATGTGAGGATCCATTGTAAGTCCCTGCAATGTGGCATTGGATTTTCTAGGACCATACTGTGGAGTTAACCTAAGTCAAGACAGATTGGCAGTTAACTTCCATTTCTCATCTTTGTCTTTCTTTTTGAGGAGATTAGTGTAAGTCCATTGAGTGGCATCTGATATCCAGTTTTATTTTAGGAGATTGGTATAAGACCAGTGATTGGCATCCGATATCCGCCTTTCTTGCTTTGTTTGTTATTTATTATCCATTGCTATTCCAAAGGACACACTTGAATCATCTGCTATATGATTTCAAGAAGTGAACCTTCTAAGAAGTTTTACTTTCCATCCTCATCCATTCATCATTCATTATGTCCTAAGACTTTTCACACTCTTGACTTTCAAACTTGACATAAGTGTTGTGCAAACATCTTCATGTTTTCCAAACTAAAAACCTGGACCTAAGTCCTTGACTTTTTTCAAACTTCATTTCATAATACTCATTTGAATTAATCTTAATCATACTTTGACTCCATTTTCATAATCACAATCAATTAACTTCACCCATTCACTTGTTTTGGCTTTGTCCATTGTTAATCTTTTCACACATTAGCCATAGGTTTCAATTATCATTGTGGTTGATGTAAACCTCACCTTATCTTTAGTGAGTCGACTATAAGACTTCCGTACTGAAAACAGGGTTAACCCCTCTAGTGCGTCGAAGCTATCCTCACATGGTGGATGTTGGTCTTGGTCGAGTTTTCTCCCATTGATAATGAAAAGCCTCAGTGCTATTGTTTAAAATTGAATCCACCAACCTTTTGGAGATCTTTTAGCCGAACTACGGCGTTTTGATCCTTACCTTTGATGGAAGGTACGTAGGCAGCGGGTTCATCCGTTCAAACCCAATAATAAAATTGTATATTCTTTTCTCACCATCCCAATCATGTTTGCACAATGCTTATGTCATAACAAATAACAATTTAGTACAACAAGTGTGAAAAGGGCTCCCTAGGAGTACCTAGGACGTAGTGGGTGCCTAACACCTTCCCATTGCGTAATTTACCCCTTACCCAGACTCTCTGATCTTTTATTAGTTTTCTACGTGTAAAACTTCTTAGGCATTTGTTCGCTTTTTAGCCAGTCCTTTGGATAAATAAAAATGCGGTGGCGACTCGAAAATCATTGTATGTTTTGCTTATGGTTTAATCGATAAATCATATAGCGACGAATACACCGCTACAGAAAAATGGCGACTCTGCTGGGGACTATCGATCCTTGGTGGTATTGCCTACTTTTCACCCTTGTTGTGCTATATTATTATTTGTTATATGACATATTTTTGTACAATTTGGGATAACTGTATTGATTGTAATGTTTGAATTGCTTGATATACAATTGCTGTTTGCTTTGGTGATCTGTGAGATGAGTTCTATACCCGAACTCGAGTGCACTCTAGGATAGGAGAATGGCATAGTCTTGTTGATTGGTGTGGAGTATTCCTTAGCCAGTTGACTTGCGAGCCCATTCACTTGGTGGAGGTCATGTTGAACTAATAATGTCACACAAGTTATTTGTGGTTAGGCATTATTCTTTCAATCATGTGCCGCAGAAGCCAAGGACCTTAGTTTACCAAACCCATCTTGGCCTATTTTTAGGACCGTAGTGCGGAGGTCGTTCAGATGTCAGTTCTGATACGATTGTTACGCGATACTACACTCATAAGAGTTTCTCTTGAGAATATTCTTGGAATACGAGTATTCGTTCCTCCGATAATATTCGAAAGATGGAACGATGATTATGGGAACCTCTGATAGAACATGTCTGGCAGGTTTAAACCCTAGTACACTCCCTTTGGGTGGTTCTTAACCGAGACTCCATGATCGTGACTCTCAACAAACCCGTGATTCGTGGTTGAGTCGTTCAAACATTGTTAATATCAATGGATCCCGGATCAGGTGTAAAACCTAAAATCCACCAAAGCGGCTGGTTGATATTAAGAATGTTAGAACCGTTTCATGTACCGTTAATATCAATGGAACTTGGGTGTCGATAAGGTGAAAACCTAAATCCACCAAAATGGATGATTGATATTAGGGATACATAGAGCTTTCCCACGACCTTTGTTTGGTGTGCTTTGCTTGATCCTTGAGTGTGTTTGTTGCATTCATGCATTCATGCATTCATCCGCATTCATGTCATCACAAAAAGAAAATTTTCAAGGAACTTAAAAAGGGTTTATTTGCAAAATTTTCAGACATGGAAAGACCAAAGAGGCATACAAAGAAGTACAGCTTTAGACAGCCCGATGTAAAAGAGTTAAGGAATCTGACATCGTATGTACTAGATCCCTTGGGTTTCAAAGCTCGCTATGGGAAGCTTCTACCACTGCTCACCACTCAGGTTGACGAAGGGTTGATGAGTACTCTGGCTCAGTTCTACGATCCGTTGCATCATTGCTTCTTATTTCCGGACTTCCAGCTGTTGCCGACTTTGGAGGAATATTCTCATCTCTTTGGGATTCCAATTCTGGATCAAGTGCCGTTCAGTGGCTTAGAGGATATTCCATCTGCTCGAGAGATTGCCAGCTTGTTGCATATAGATGAAGATCTGATTAGAGCTAACCTGACTACCAAAGGCGGAATTCAGGGTTTTCCTTCCGAGTTCCTCATTGCCCAAGCTACCTTTTATGGGAAGGCCATGAGTGAGGATGCCTTTGAGGCTCTATTCGCGTTACTCATCTATGGATTGGTGCTATTTCCCAATTTCGACAAGTTCGTGGACATGAACGCCATTAGGATCTTCTCGGTTCTTAATCCAGTTCCGACTTTGTTGGGTGATACATATGTCTCCTTGCACCTGAGGAATATGAAGAATGGAGGAGTCATTGTCTGCTGTTTACCCCTGCTGTACAAGTGGTTTATTTCGCACTTGCCGCAGACAGTTGCTTTCAAGGAGAACAAGGGATGTCTACGGTGGTCTCAGAGACTCATGTCTCTCACCAATGATGATATCACCTGGTATGATCGCGTGTATGATACCGTTCAGATCATTGACTATTGTGGTGAATTCCCTAATGTGCCTCTTCTTGGTACATGTGGTGGGATTACCTACAATCCTATTCTTGCACGACGTCAGCTTGGGTTCCCCCTGAGGGATAAACCTAATAGCATTCTGTTAGAAGGTGTGTTCTTTCAGGAGGGTAAAGATCCCCAAGGCCTGAAAGCCAGATTTGTCCGTGCATGGCGCAGTGTTCACAAGAAGAGTAGGAATGAGTTGGGCCCAAAGAACTGCATTGCTTTGGAGCCATACACCTCTTGGGTCAGACAGAGGGCTGCTACCTACTTGATGCCGTATGATTATCCAAGACCTACACCGTTGGATGTGGCTCGGCCTTCAACCCTCCCTACCCAACGTGTAGAGGAGTTGAGAGAAGAAGACCTTTCGCGTGCTTGGATCCGTGAGAGAGAGGAATTGCTGCAGCAACTCAAGGAGAAGGACGCGATGATTGAATTCCTCGAGCACCAAGTGATCGATGATCCGAACGACGCTTGGACTTCTCTGCTTCCTCAGTCTTCCAAATTCTGGAAGAGGAAGTATGATCGACTTGCAAAGGAGAAAGCTGACATGGAAGCGGCATCCCGGCCTATGAGAGAGAGATCAAGAAGTTGTGCACTTCTCGTCTTCCAGCATCCCGAGCTTTTAGGGATCCATAGGATGTCATTTACCTTTTCTCTTTGTAATTTAAAATGTTGTACTTTTTGTCTTGATGTATTGAATGAAATATTTTCCATGAGGAATCAAAAATGCTTAAATTAATCAAAATATTGCAAATAATACCCTAAGGGTTCCTTGAAAACAAAGCATTTGCACAAGCATTTCATGCATCATTCTTGCATAAACAGGTACCCTTTGTTTCTGGTCTTCTTGTCCTAACCTCTGTTCTTCATTTATTTTGAAGACAAGCTGATTCACCGGTATTATACACGAGTCAACTCTGCAAGAATCATGGAGCAGTTGGAACAAGAGAACAGAGAATTGAAGGAAGAGGTCGCCAGACTTGGCGCTTTGATGGAGCAACTCCTTGCCGCTCAGAATCAACCTGCTCCGACGCCTGCAACTCCTGCTCAGAGGACAGTCATTTCAGAGGTAGCTACTTCTACAGTGCCAGTCAGCACCCACGCGCCCAATGCCATGCCGCCCGGGTTTCCTTGGGGCATGCCCCCAGGTTTTATGCCAGATATTCCTGCGCCAACCTTCGCTCAAATGCCGGCGTCTAGCTCGGTCCCTATCACCGCTCCTCCTGTCGTGCATACCATGCCAAGGGTAGACGACATCATCTATCACTCCGAGCCATCTGAGGGCGCAGACGTTCATGAAAAGATGGATGCCATGAACGATCAATTCCTTGAGCTGAGAAAGGAATTGAGGACTCTTCGAGGCAAAGACCTATTCGGCAAGTCTGCAGCCGAACTCTGCCTAGTTCCCGGTGTCAAGATACCGATCAAATTCAAGGTCCCGGACTTTGAAAAATACAAAGGGAACACCTGTCCGCTTGCTCACCTGGTCATGTATGCCAGGAAGATGTCAACACAGACTGATAATGATCGACTCCTGATTCATTATTTCCAAGACAGTCTATCTGGTGCCGCGCTCAGATGGTACATGAGCTTGGACAGCGCCAACATCAGATCTTTCAATGACCTTGGCGAAGCTTTCGTCAAGCAATATAAGTACAACGTCGATATGGCGCCTGACCGAGATCAACTCAGGTCCATGTCCCAGAAGGACAAGGAATCGTTCAAGGAGTACGCCCAGAGATGGCGAGAGCTGGCAGCTCAAATCACTCCACCGCTGGAAGAGAAGGAAATGACCAAGATCTTTCTGAAGACTCTTGGCTCATTTTATTATGAGCGGATGGTAGCAAGCGCTCCCTCTGATTTCACCGAGATGGTGAACATGGGGATGCGTCTCGAAGAAGGTGTCCGTGAAGGACGGTTGGCTAAGGATGATAGCTCTTCCTCTAAACGATATGGGGCATTTAAGAGGAAAGAAGGTGAAGCACATGCCGTTCAATCTCAGCCCAAACACAGAAGACCCTCTGCTCAGAGGAATCCTGCACGACATGTCAGTCATCAGCACCAGGTGGCTCACGTAGCACCTGTCTTCAAGGACAATACTCCTCAACATCAGCAATATCAACATCAACAGTATCAGCATCAGCAACAATACCAACAACCGCAGTACCAACAACAACAATCTCGTCCACAGCAACAGGCTTATCAGCCTCGTGGGAGTACGAGTAATCAGGCAAACATGGGTTACGAAAGGAAGAAGATCAGTTTTGATCCGATTCCTATGTCGTATGCGGAGTTATATCCCTCTCTAATAGAGCGGAAGTTGGTTTCTCCGAGAGATCCTCCGGCTATACCGGTCAACCCTCAGTGGTGGTATAAGCCTGACCTACACTGTGTCTATCATTCTGGTGCTCCGGGCCATGATATTGAGAATTGCTTCCAGCTGAAGACTAAGGTGCAAGACCTTATGAGAAGTGGAATCCTGAGTTTTGAGGACTCCAGCCCGAACGTCACCAAGAACCCATTGCCTGCGCATGGGAAATCTGTCAACATGATTCAAGAATGCCTTGGGAGGTACAAGGTCAAGTATGTCAGCCACATCAGGCAGCCGTTGGTTGATTTACATAAGATGCTGTGTCAGTACAGTTATTTGGAGCATAACCACGACAAGTGCCGCGTTTGTTCGGTTAATCGTCTGGGTTGCGATCAAGTACGCAGAGAACTTCAGAAGTTGTTGAATGAAGGTACCATTGAGATTCTGCAGAATCGCAATGTTGATGAAGTCAAACCTGAAGTGAACGTCATTTCACCAGTGTTCAAGCTGCCTGAACCAGTTGTTATTTGCTATAATAGCAACAAGCCAAAGGTTTCCCCTTCCTTGGTCATTAAACCAGCTGGCCCTGTGCCCTATTCATCTGACAAAGCTGTACCTTTCAGATACAATCCTGTTGCTGTCCAGGATGGGGTCGAAGTACCTTTGCCTTCCACTTCCGTAACTAATATTGCTGATGTCAGTGGGTTGACCCGAAGTGGTCGTGTGTTTTCCGCACCTGCTAAAGCCCCTGTTGCTTCTGAATCTGTTGAGCGTCCTGTGGGGACAGCTGTGAATGCTCAGAATCCGACACTTGATGTTGCCCAACCACCCTCCTCCTCTGTACAGAAGACTCCTGTTTCTTCAGTTGGCCCGAGTGGCATTGTTGATGAAGAATCTGATGAGATGCTGAGGCTCATCAGAAAGAGCGAGTACAATATTGTAGATCAGCTTCTACACATGCCCTCCAAGATTTCTATTCTTTCTCTACTGCTGAATTCAGAACCCCATAGGGAATCTCTGCAGAAGGTCTTGGACCTGGCATATGTTGATCACGACGTCACCCTGGAACAATTTGATAGCATTGTTGCAAACATTACCGCTTGCAACACTTTGAGCTTTTGTGACGCTGATCTCCCCGAGGAGAGAAGAGACCACAACATGGCTTTGCACATCTCTATGAATTGCAAATCTGATGCAATGTCCAATGTGTTGGTGGACACTGGATCTTCTCTTAATGTGTTGCCAAAATCCACACTCTCTCGACTATCATATCAAGGTCCTCCTATGAGGCAGAGTGGGGTTGTTGTGAAGGCGTTTGATGGGTCGCGCAAGACCGTGATTGGGGAAGTTGATCTCCCTATCAAGATAGGACCAAGTGATTTCCAAGTCACTTTCCAAGTAATGGATATCCACCCATCTTACAGCTGTCTCTTAGGCAGACCATGGATTCACGAGGCTGGCGCCGTGACATCCACCCTACACCAGAAGCTGAAATTTGTGAAGAACAAGAAATTGGTTGTAGTAGGGGGAGAAAAGGCTCTCCTGGTTAGCCATCTGTCTTCTTTCTCGTACATTGACGCAGAGGATGAAGTTGGAACTCAGTTCCAAGCTTTATCTATTGATGAACCAATCGAGAAGAAGTCTCCTTCATTCACTTCCTACCGTGATGCTAAGCTGGCCATTGAATGTGGTGCAGTTGCTGGTTTGGGGAAGGTGATTGAACTTGAAGACAACAAATCCCGGGCTGGCATTGGCTATGGTTCTGGGGCATGCAATGAGCAAGGTCTGTTCAAGAGTGGAGGGTTCATTCACGCCAATCAACCTGAAGAAGAGGAAGCTGCTGCCATCATTGAAGAGAAGCAGAGGACATGAACAATTTTGTTATTCCTGGTGGTGTCTGCCACAATTGGGTCGCTGTAGATGTTCCTACAGTCATCCATAGATCAGAGTAAATTGTTCATTTTGTTTAAAACCTTCTCCCATGCCAAAAGGAGAAGTGATTACATTGTTGGCAGCATTTAATACAATGATGTTTTCATTCAATTAATGCATTGTTTAACATTTGTTTTACCTTTGTTTTCACTTTTTGCTTTTCTGCATGAAATCAGTGATCACAAAAAAAACCATAAAAAAAAAAAAAAGAGCAAACATTTTTTCATCTGCATAATGGTTTGCTTGTTTAAATGCTGAAGTTTTTTCCTTAACCAAAATCATTATGCAGATTGATCCTAAAACCCACTGAACATAATGATCCAACGCTATCTCCCAATTTTGAATTCCCTGTATTTGAGGCAGAAGAAGATGACGTTGAGGGGGTTCCTGATGAGATTACCCGTCTCCTTGAGCACGAAGAGAAGATCATTCAGCCGCATCTCGAAGACTTGGAAACAGTCAACTTGGGGTCTGAGGATTGTGTTCGTCTGGTGAAGATCGGGGCACTTCTTGAAGAGTCTGTCAAGGAAGATTTGATCAGTTTGCTACGAGAATATTCAGATATCTTCGCTTGGTCCTATGAAGACATGCCGGGTTTAGATACAGATATTGTGCAACATTTCCTGCCTTTGAAGCCTGAGTGCGTGCCTGTGAAGCAGAAGCTCAGAAGAACTCATCCAGATATGGCAGTGAAGATCAAAGAGGAAGTTCAGAAGCAAATTGATGCGGGGTTTCTGGTGACTTCGACATATCCTCAATGGGTGGCCAATATTGTGCCTGTTCCTAAGAAGGATGGAAAAGTCCGTATGTGCGTTGATTACAGAGATTTGAATAAAGCTAGCCCAAAGGATGATTTTCCTCTACCACACATCGACATGTTGGTAGACAACACAGCCAAATTCAAAGTCTTTTCCTTTATGGACGGATTTTCCGGTTATAATCAAATTAAGATGGCACCAGAGGATATGGAGAAGACAACATTCATCACACCTTGGGGAACATTCTGTTATCGAGTGATGCCCTTCGGTTTGAAGAACGCCGGAGCCACGTATCAACGAGCTATGACTACCTTGTTTCATGACATGATGCACAAGGAGATCGAAGTCTATGTTGATGATATGATCGCTAAGTCCCGAACGGAAGTTGAGCATGTTGAGCATTTGTTGAAGCTTTTTCAGCGTTTGAGAAAGTTCAAACTTCGCCTGAATCCGAACAAATGTACATTTGGAGTCCGTTCCGGCAAATTGTTGGGTTTTATGGTAAGCGAAAGAGGTATTGAGGTTGATCCTGCAAAGGTCAAAGCAATACAAGAGATGCCTGCACCCAAAACTGAGAAGCAAGTCCGAGGTTTTCTTGGCCGCTTGAACTACATTTCCAGATTTATATCCCACATGACTGCCACATGTGCCCGATATTCAAGCTCCTCCGGAAAGATCAGTCGCATGATTGGACCGAGGATTGCCAGAAAGCTTTCGACAGTATCAAAGATTATCTGTCTGAACCTCCGATTTTGTCTCCGCCTGTGGAAGGAAGACCTCTGATCATGTATTTAACAGTTCTTGAAGACTCGATGGGTTGTGTACTCGGTCAACAAGACGAATCAGGGAAGAAGGAGTTTGCTATATACTACCTCAGTAAGAAGTTTACTGATTGTGAGTCTCGATACTCTACACTTGAGAAGACGTGCTGTGCTTTAGCTTGGGCTGCTAAGCGTTTGCGCCAGTACATGATAAATCATACAACTTGGTTGATATCCAGAATGGACCCAATTAAGTATATCTTCGAGAAGCCTGTTTTAACTGGGAGGATTGCCCGTTGGCAGATGTTGTTGTCTGAGTATGATATTGAGTATCGAGCTCAGAAAGCTATCAAAGGTAGTATCTTGGCTGACCATCTAGCGCACCAGCCGATTGAAGATCATCAGTCTGTTCAGTATGACTTCCCTGACGAGGAAATTCTGTATTTGAAGATGAAAGATTGCGATGAGCCTACACTTGATGAAGGTCCAGAACCTGGTGCCAGATGGACGATGGTGTTTGATGGCGCTGTTAATCAATATGGAAATGGAATTGGGGCAGTGATTATCACTCCTCAAGGTTCACACATTCCGTTTACAGCAAGGCTAACTTTCAAATGCACGAACAACATGGCGGAGTATGAAGCCTGTATAATGGGACTTGAAGAATGCATTGATTTGAGAATCAAGTATCTTGATGTCTATGGTGATTCGGCCCTAGTTATCAATCAGATCAAGGGTGAATGGGAGACGAACCAGCCAAGTCTCATTCCGTACAGAGATTACGCAAGGAGAATTTCAACATTCTTTACAGAAGTTGAATTTTATCACATTCCTCGAGAGGATAATCGGATGGCGGATGCTCTTGCAACGCTTGCTTCCATGATAGTGGTCAGACGGTGGAATGATGTCCCCAATATTACTGTGATGCGCTTGGACAGACCAGCTCACATATTTGCAATCGAAGAAGTGAAAGATGACAAGCCTTGGTATTTTGATATCAAAAATTTCCTCCAGAACCAGGTCTACCCGCCTGGGGCATCTGTGAAAGATAGGAAAACTTTGAGAAGGTTGTCAGGCAGTTTCTACCTCAGTGGTGAAGTGCTGTATAAGAGGAATTTCGATATGGTTTTGCTCAGATGCGTGGATAGACACGAAGCAAACCTATTGATGACTGAGGTCCATGAGGGTTCATTTGGTACTCATTCCAATGGACATGCCATGGCTAAGAAAATGTTGAGAGCGGGCTATTATTGGCTGACAATGGAGTCTGACTGTTGCAAGTATGTGAAGAAATGTCACAAGTGTCAAATTTATGCGGATAAGATTCATATTCCTCCGACACTCCTGAATGTGATTTCATCACCATGGCCTTTCTCTATGTGGGGAATCGACATGATCGGCATGATTGAGCCGAAAGCATCCAACGGGCATCGGTTTATTCTCGTAGCGATTGATTACTTCACCAAATGGGTTGAAGCCGCTTCATACGCGAATGTAACCAGACAGGTGGTTGTGAAGTTTATCAAGAACCAGCTGATTTGCCGTTATGGTGTGCCAGAGAGGATCATTACTGATAATGGATCCAATCTGAACAATAAGATGATGGATGAGTTGTGCGCTGAATTCAAGATTGCACACCATAACTCCTCTCCTTACAGACCTAAGATGAATGGGGCTGTTGAAGCTGCTAACAAGAATATCAAGAGGATCATCCAGAAGATGACTGTCACGTACAAAGATTGGCATGAGATGCTGCCATTTGCTTTGCATGGATACCGTACGTCTGTACGCACTTCAACAGGGGCAACCCCTTTTTCTCTTGTTTATGGCATGGAAGCCGTTCTCCCAGTAGAGGTGGAGATCCCATCAATGCGAGTCTTGATGGAAGCCAAGTTGACTGATGCTGAATGGATTCAGAGTCGTTATGACCAGTTGAATTTGATCGAAGAGAAGCGATTAACTGCCATGTGTCATGGTCAGTTATATCAGCAGAGAATGAAGAAAGCATTCGATAAGAAGGTCAAGCCTCGTGTGTTCCGAGAAGGTGACCTCGTGCTCAAGAAAGTTTTGTCTTTCGCGCCCGATTCCAGGGGCAAGTGGACTCCAAACTACGAGGGTCCATATGTTGTTAAGAGAGCCTTTTCAGGCGGTGCTTTAATGCTTACAACAATGGATGGGGAGGATTTCACTCGTCCTGTGAATTCAGATGCAGTCAAGAGATACTTTGCCTAAAAAAAAAAGGTATATGCAAATGAAAAAAACAGAATAGCTCGCTAAGTTGAAAACCCGAAAGGGCGGCTTAGGCAAAAATAAGCGTCTCGGTGGAGAACCCGCAAGGGTAATCCAGGCAAAAATTAGAGACATGAAAAAAGAGAGAATATTTGCATCCCGCTAGATTGAGTACCTCACCCTGGGGCAATCTAGGCAAAAATTAGGGATTTGGCAAGTAACTGCATCCTGACAAGACTTTCTGTTCATCAGTCGTCATTTCGTCAGAAGATTCTCGATTCGTCGTCAACCGAAGCTTCGGATACATCGAGATTCAAATTGGTAGAGAAAGGATCATTATGTTCAATGTAGCCCTCTTCCAATATATATCACTGATTTCAAATTTGTACAGATCTATGGAGTCTTGCCATTTGCAGACTACCATTCTATCAAATCAATTTGAGCTTTTTATCCAATTATTTGCACTCCTATTTGTTTCAATTCAACAAATGTTTTGCATGTTTTAAATTGATAAAATATCATTGTTTTAAACAAATCAAAATTTTTCAAAAAAATTGTTTTAAACAAAGTGAACATTCACAAGATTGAAAGGATACTCAAGAATATCTCAGGGCTCTCCCGAGGGTGGCATGATTTCCAACAGGTAGGACATTGGTTCATATTCCTGGTTTGGTGGTATCTTCTTTCTTCAGATCTTTGTTGGGGTTGTTCCTCAAATAGAGTTGTTGTTGGGATTGTTCCCCCAGTATAGTCGCAAGCAGAGTGTTGTTGAAGATTTCGTTTTCTCCAGCAGCAGTTTTCCCAGCATGGGTGTTTCCTTGTGAGTTTCGGCGGTTGATGGTTTGTCATCTTGGTGCCCCGTCACTTTCTCCAGTGGGTCGTATGCCCCAGACTTTATTTGTCTCCTCGGCAATCATGAGTAGAGCTGTTATTGATATCCCCATCGGATTCGCGAGCAGAGTTGTTATCACTCTTCCCAATGCAGTTGCCAGCGGAGTTGTTTCCTCAGCACGATCGCTTTCTTTTGAAGACTCGGTAAGCCGGCGGTTTGATACCCGGTACTTTACCTTTTCCCCGGCGAAGTCGTCTGCGGAATTGTTGCTATCTCTCCATCAGAGTTTGTTCTCTTCAGCAGAGTAGGATTTATTTTCCTATTCAGCGGTTGATTGGGTCGACATCCCAGTGTTTTCAACCATCTTTTTCCTCAGCATAGTCTGCAGAGTATTTGTTATGGCAATTTCGCCTGTTGAGTACTCCTTCAATCCCCGGTAGGGTCGGATGATGGCTCTACCATCCAGAGAACGGATTAATTTCCTGACTGTTTGTGATCCCCAGTAGAGTGGCTTATATTGCAGAATCTACTTGTTGTGATCAGTTTGCTATGCATATTCTTTCCCAAGTAGAGTGGTTCGTTGCAGAATCTACTTGTTTGATCTGTCCTCCCTCAGTGGGTTGTTCCCCAAGAGAGTAGCCGACAGTTTTCCCCAGTAGAGTTGCTTATGCAGTTAGATTCTATTTGGATGATATCACTCTCCCTCAGTGGGTTGTTCCCCAGCGGAGTTATGTGGAGTTGCTTCTACAACAGTTCATGCTTGTGCAATGCATCCTTTTGTTTCTCAGTTGACACTGAGATCCCCTGCAGATACTTTGGGACTTCTCTTGTTCCCCTACAGATTCGTCTTGGTGACTGCTTTGCCCATTGTGACTTTCTGTACCCTGATTGGGTTGTTTCCTGATATCTCTGATCCTCTGCTTCTTCAGCAGTACCCGCAGATCTTTGCTTTACAGCATGAAGATCTCCGCAGATTGGCTCTCCAGCTGGTTGTTCCCCTGGAAGTATAATACCGGACGTTTTGATTCCTGAACCTGTTTGTGTGGAGTTGTCTGTTTTGTCAGCATTCATCAAACATAAATCACGCATATTCATGCATATTCATAAACATTCAGATATTCATGTTGCATTTCTTGCCATGTATCTTTTGCTTGTCGTGTTCTCCTGCACGGGTGATATAGATCTCTTTATAGATCTCCCCAAGCAGATGTCGGGTGTTTAAAATCTCTCCATATAGAGTCAGCCCCATAAGCAGAAAATGTTGCCTTTCCTTCTGCAGTTCCCCACTGAGATATATCCTCGTGGATGACGGTTTCTTCTGTTTCCTCCTCCACATATATTGGGATGGATGTTCCTATTTGAGTTACATCCTCATTAGGACGTGTCTTGATTCAGTCTGTCTTTTCGGATTATTCCCGAATTGGCTATTTGTCAAATGTCTTGTGCTTCCCAGTGGGTTGTTCCCCAGCGGAGTAATTTTGGGCCGCTACCCTCATACCTGTGGTTATAAGTCCTACTTTTCCTGGCTTTCTTGACAGAATTTGTGGTTATACACCTTTTATTCTCCAGCCAGAGTTTTGGTTTTCTACCTAACAGTCGGTAGTTGTAAATCCTATTTTCCTGCTCTCCAGCAGTTTGTGGTTTGTTATAAACCCTATTTTGGTTTCCCGTGCGGATTTGTGATTCGTTCTATCCCCACGTGGAGTTGTTGGTCTTCTATCCCGTATTCGGTAGATGTAAACCCTAATTTTGTGGTCATCTCCACCCTTTTTGGCCCTCTGCCTACGAACCAGCAGTCGTAAGTCCTATCTTTGCGGTTTTTCTACTTACAAACCGGTAGTCATAAACCCTGTTTTCTCCACTTGCAGAGTTAACTTTGTTGTTCATCTCAACCGATGACAATTTCCCTTGTGGTTATCTTCATCTAGTTCTTGATGTTGATTTTTCCTTTGCTTGGATAAGTTGCTCAGATCAGCACTTATATCCCTCGCAAGTCTTTTGTGGATAATTGCCGTATGCTAGCAATTTTATCCCCAGTGGGTCCTTTCACCTTGTGTCAGTGATTGTGTTCCCTGGATCATTGGTTTTCACCAGTGAATCCTCAGCAGATCGCCTTTCATTTACCCTTTTGTCGGTAATGTCTGTTGCTCCTTTTGATTGGTCATCATTATATACCTATTCTGGTATCCTGATGCCTTTCTTTTCGGATTTTTATCCTATAAACAACCTACAACCCGGTTAAGGATAATCTTCCATGCGAGGTTATTATCCACGTTTTGACGGCTATGAATAATATGTCTCATGCGCTCTTGGTCGGAATCCTTTGTTGATTTCCCCACAGAGTAAGATTCGTTTTCCCGTTGTGGATCGAATGTCCATCCTATAAACAAGTCTGCTGTTCTAGCTTTCTTCAGGGTGATGAGTGTCTTGGAACACAAACCAATTCACGATTTCGGATTTTATCCTATAAACAACCTACAACCCGGTTCAGGATAATCTTCCTTTGTCAGATTCGTATTCCTTTTTGGAATCGAATGTCCATCCTATAAACAAGTTTTCTGCAGTTCTAGCGAATTTTATCTCCTGGTGCTTCTTCAGGATGAGAGTTTTTGGAACACAAACCAATTCACGATTTCGGACTTTATCCTACAAACAACCTACAACCCGGTTCAGGATAACTTTCCATGCGAGTACATTATCTACGTTTTGACGGCTATAGATAATATATCTCATGCACTCTCTTGTCGAACACTTTGTTTGTTTCCCCAACTGAGTAAGATTTGCATTCTTTACAGAATCAAATATCCATCCTATAAACAAGTTTGCTTTCGCTCTCTTCAGGATGATGAGTGTTTTGGAACACACACCAATTCACGTCTTTGGTCGGTCACCTGTTACATACCTACAACCCGGTATCCTTGGTGTTCCTTCCTGATTTTTGTTACCCTCATACCGGTAACACCTCATTTTTGGTGCTTCCTCAGTGAAGTTTTCCCTTGCTTCTCCCCAGGAGTCAGCTTGTGTCTCTCCAATGGATTTATTTTCCTTTGGATTCTTTTCCCAGTGTGAGTCCTTCACTCCCCAGTGAGGCCTACAGTCTGTTTTCTGTTATCTTCTAATCAGAGTCGTGTCTTGTTCACGCTGTGTCAGTGTTGTTTATCCCCAACTAAAGTCTTGTCAGAGTCTCTGTTCCTGGTGAGTGTATTACTCCGATGGATCGTCTTTTCTTCTGTGTTAACATATTCCCCACAGAATTTGTGTCTTTTGCATACATACATTTGCATCATGAGGTCTCTTAGGGACCAAAATTTGTCTCATTACTGTTATTTAAGCCCATTCTACCGCGTCGAGATGAAGATTTCTAAACTTCACTTCTCCGGCTAGCATGACCTTAAATAGGGCATCTGTAAGACCCCAATTTTGGCCCTAAGATCCCTCATGGCCCATATCATCTCATATCATAGCCTCAAGGATCATTGCATGCCTTTGCTTCCCTCCTAGTGGGTAGGTTGCCTTGTGTGTGTGGTTCTTGATCACCAAGCATGTTTTGCATTTGTATATTATTGCTTTTCATATGTTTATCATCCAAAAAGTACAAAAATATTGTCAGTCTAACCTTGTTGCTTGCAGTTGAAGCAATTATCAGCAATTAGGTCAAAGACAGTCAACAGTCAGTCAAAGCAATGGATGATGGCCATTCTTGCAGAATTTGGGCACCATGACCAATAATCAAGAGTTCACACAACTTGGGACATCATTGGAAATCAAGGTCTCAAGGAATTAGGGTTTGGAATTCATCAGAAGTGGTTCAATCATGCAAAACCCTAGAAAAGTCAACAGAAAGTCAAACTTGGTCAACTGGCCATTTAATCAGTGATTTGATGGATGGAATTGATTTGAAGGAGTTCATTCATGTCTATACAAGCCTCATATGTCATGTCCAACCTCATCATGGAAGAATTTGAAGTCAAACAGAAAATTTCCAGAAATGGAAACTGGACCTGTAACTGAAACCTGCCATAAATGGAAAGTCTTGATCCTCAAACTTACATCATGATACAAGCTTCAAATGAATTTTTGCCCAACATGAAAGTTGAAGATCTGTTCTCTCTCCCATTTCCAAAAAGTCCAAGAACTCTCAATTCCCATGTGTGGTTGGCAAGTTATGATCGAATCGATTTCAGAAAATCTTGAACTTCAAAGGCCATATCTCCCAAACCGTTTGGCCAATTTTGGTGGGTTTTTTTTCCTACAAGTCACATTTGATCCCCTCTTTCCAAAAATATAAATTTCATGAGCCAAAACTTCACCAATCAAAATGGCATATTTTGACTTTTCTCATTTAAATGCAAGTTTGACCAAGAGTTGACTTTTTGAATAAACCTTTTTCTAACATTTGGCCAATTGGAACAGCTCAGAATATCATTTTAAGTGTGTTTGCAAGCTCAAATGGCAGGACATGAGGCCATTGCTTGGTTGCTTGAATTGTAAGAAAGTACAATTTCACCATAATTGTCCATGCCATCCACCATACCATGATTTGTACTCTCAAAACAGAAAATTAGAAGGCCATTTTGCTGTCAATTGAACATGTTTTGCAGCCTAAAAAACCAGCAAAAACAAAGCATTGCCAAGTTGCCAAGAATGGGCAAAAGTACATGTGTTTCACCATGCTTCCACAACCATACTTGTACCATGACCACAAACATACCTCCTCATCATATTTTATGCAGATGGAGGACAGTAGCAGCACAGTAGGCCACCATTCTTTCACTCATCAATAGATTTTCCCCTTGACCATTCTTGACTGAGGCATTGGTACACAAGCCATATTGGATTTTCTTTTTGCTGTCACAAACACCCCTGTCATGAAAAACCAAGGGCAGCCTCACAAACTATTTTGGCCAAGGCAATGCATTAGGCATCCTGAGTCAAAAGCCCTCTCTCACTTAGCATTTTCCTCCTCAAAAAAAACTGAAGCAACAGCAAACAGCATGGAGAGGTATGGTTTGCTGTCAATTGAAACACAGTGTGAAGCTTAATATTGCAGCAAAACCAACAGAAGGCCATGCCTTAGCTGCTTGAAATATGGGACAAGTACAACTCCATCCCAAAAAGCACAACCTGCCTTGTACTGTCACATGGCAGATTTCTTTATCCATCATTTCTGTCATACACACACATAGGACATAGTAGACACACCCTGGCACAACAAAGAACCAACAGAACTCATTCATAGGAACATTCACTTGGCTTGTGGCATTTTCCAATTTTCTGTAAAACTCCAAAGAGAACAAAAGTTGGCTTGGCTCAATACCATATCTACCATCATGTTTCTGTCATGAGAGACAAAGAAGCAGCAGCCACAGACCAAAAACACTCTGATTCTCTCACTCTTGCATTTGCATTTTTGGAATTTCGGTCAAATCCTCCAAACCCTCGAGCTTTCTTTTGTTCTCTTCATCATCCATCATCATTGCAAGCTCATTCCAAGTGTGAAGTCTTAGCTGGAACTTCATTTTCAGACCCTGTTTTCTCCAAGCATCTACAATGGCAAATTGAGTTATGGAAGCTTCCAACACCATTGAGCTCATTTTCTTCAAACATCCTTCACTACCAGCATTTCCTGCATCTGTTTGCACTTATAACCATCAAAGCAGCCCTGTTTCACATTTTGCTTCAAAACCAAGTAAGTATTCGAACTCAATCCTTTGCCATGCCATGATATTTTATGAAAGATCTTCTTGAGCTGATTCCAATGAACTAAAGCATGCTTAAAATGGTTGTGACATGAGGGAGAAATCTGGATTTTATTCTGCATGCTCAACCTTTTTTCCATCGAGTTGCTTATTCTTTGTTGATTCAGTAAAGACCACTGCTATATAATGCTTGTATTTAGTTTGATGAAGCTATTGGTATACATGTTGTTGATTTCTGAGCACATTTGTTCATGTGATTTTGCATGATGATGATGAATGATGCTGCTGTTTAAACCCTAGATAGTTTTTCCAGAAGTTTACATGAATGTGTTGGTTTACTATTGCTTTAATTGTATGAGAGTCAATACCATGCTATTGTGTGATGCTTGTTTGAATGTTGGTCTGTTGGTGTTGGCTGCACGATGCCCTGCTGTTCCAAAATCCCTCTTGTTCTGCCCAGAAAAATTCACATGATCTTGCTTGTTTTGTTGTCATCTGATGCTGCATGAACCATTCCCATGCCATGCTTTTGAATGATGCTTGTTTCGAATTTTGTTTATTAAAGATGATGATGCTTGCTGTTATGATGAGTATGCACAGAATTTTCTCATGAATGTTTTGGTCTATTGCTGTTATCATAAAAATGATGAATATCCTGCTGTTTGCCATGCTGGTCGAGTGTTGTTTTGATGATTGATGTTTGAATGATGATGATGAATGCTGCTGCAGTTTGAAACCCTGGTCTTTTCCAGAAATCATGTCTCTATGTATGCACGAGTTTGGCTGATGTTGTTGCTTGTGATTATGTGATTGATTTCCATGGCCATGCTATTGCATTGTGTTGTTTGATCTGTTGATAAATTTGTTGAATGCCATGCTTAAACCCTAGGGTTTATGTTGAAAACTCAGAAAATTTGAGTTAGTTGGCCTGTGCACTGTTCCATTGGCTGAGAGCCAATAGGAACATTTCCTTTGCCTTGCCCAAAACACACCGTTTTGATTAATGAGGGGTTAATTACAAATATGCCACGGTTGACCATCGCTTTGACCCTCTTGCCTTGCTATGTGCTTCATGTTTCATCAATTTGTGCATCAACTTCAACAATTAATTTCTCATCCATTTCAACTCCAAAAATTCTGATTTTTTTTGCATCATGTTCACAAGAATGTCTAGTATTTGATTGTGATTTTTAATTAATTTTCCATTGGCTGGATTTTAATTGATAATTATTTTCTTGACATGTATGCATAATTGATACATTGTGCCATTCCTTTTGTGAAATTGTCATGACATATCCAATGAGCTTGAAATTTTTTGTGGTAAAACTAGACTCAGTCATCTTCATTTTGGTATAAAGATTGTGCATTTATCATTTGTGGTTGCTAGATATGATTTTTTGAACTAGGTGTGACAATTTGTGTCACACCAATGATTGCATCTTCTTGATTTTTGTTCACATGTTTCCTGGCCTCCAAATGATCTCAAATTTTGCATGAATGATCTATCACATGTCTAGTTTGTGTATGAATTTTCTTGGAATTAATCATGCTGTTTTCCATTTGATTGTGAATTTTCTTCCATGCTTAGTCATTTGTGGACTTTATGTGATACACATTGCCAAATCTTTTGTGAAATTCTCAAATCTTATTGTATGACCATGAAATTTCATATGTGATAACTAGACATCTTGACCTTTGCATTGGTGTTAACCTCATTCATTTCTCTTCTGTTTTCAAATTGATATGATTTTTTGAAGTTGACCCATGCTTGTTGACTTTCATTATGCTTACTTGAATTTTGTTGACTTCTTGATTTTAATTGACTGCCTTCCTCTCATCCAAATGCAATGAAATTTGACATGTCTACCATGATAGATGTTAGGTTTGAATGTGATTTATTTCATAATTTTTGAGATTGTTTGGGTTGACTTTTGGATGAAGTCTTGCTGTTGACCTATTTGTGCTCTTTCTCTGCCATGCTTTGCATTCTTTTGCATATGAAATGACAATGATGCATGATTTGATTATGAATCCAATTGAGATTGCTTCTTAAATGTTTGAAAATGAATTGGGTTGACTTTTCTTTGCTGTTTGACTTTTTTCTTTCACCTTGACCCTAGGCTAGTCCTAGTGGTCTTTTGAGCTTACAATTGAGCTATTGTTTCAGGTTAAGCACCAATGCCTCAAAGACCATTCATATTTGATTGAGTTGGATCATATATCACGTGCTAACCCTTGTTTTGTAGGTTGACTCATGTAACTTGAGTCTTGTGCCTTGCACATTGGTCCCTCTGTGGTTGACTATTGTTCATTTTCCTTTTGTTGAACTGTTTACTAATTGGTTTGCCTTTTTCAGGTACTTTAGTTGCTTAAGTTCTTTGAACTTGCTTGCTTTGCTATTTAGCATTTGCTTTGAGGTATAAACCTTTCTTCTTCATGTAGTCTGGAGACCCGGTCTGTTATTTGACCGGGCAAACTGTCTGAAGTCCTCCTTAAGAGGCAATGCCTGTGTGTGTTTAAAATTGTCCCAAGCAGGAAAAGTCCTTCAAGTAAGGCAATTGGTGGAAGGTAGGATAAGTAATCTATCCCCCACTATTCAGTGTGTCCTCTCTTTGCTCCCATTACATGGTTG
>NC_066580.1:374983526-374996026 GCF_024323335.1 Lathyrus oleraceus
AGGGTTTATTTTACTGATTAAAAAGTAGCTATGTTTCTGGGTTTGCTTCACATCTCTTATATATATATATATATATATATATATATATATATATATATATATATATATATATATATATATATATATATATATATATATATATATATATAATGTTGTTTAAATAAATATCATATAAGTTTTAGATTTAATACTAAGACAAGAAAAGGGAGTTTGTTCCTTTAAGATCAATGCCTTAAAAAATGAGTTGGAATGCCTTGAAAAATGTCTTGCAAGATTAACGGGCAAATTTTGGGGTATGATAGTGTCAATACCACACGCTGTGTGTCTCGTTGGTTTTGCACAGGTTGTCATCATCAAAAGGGGGAGTATGTAAAGGCAAATTGTCAGACAACATACAATCACAAGTTTCGATGATGACAAATGACCACCATGGACGAATCGGCGTTGTCGATTCTACGTCTATATACAAATGCAACACATCACCTATCATATCCTTTCCTATGCTTATCTAAATCTGTTATAATTCTTAAAATATATGTGGACAAAGTGTGATCATGACGAAATGCATGAAAATCACAAAATACAAATTTTTGCAGATTTAAAGACCTTGAGTCGACCATAAGGGTCGGCGCATAACTCACGGGTCAGCGCATAACTCAGACCAGTTGGTTACTGGTCAGCGCATGATTGCTTGAGTCAACCGCAGGTCGGCGCATGGCATTGTGCTGTTGGCCACAGGTCAGCGCATGGAACATATGAGTCGACCATAGGGTCGGCGCATGCAACTTTCAATTTTCCCACAGGTCAGCGCATGAAAGACATGAGTCGACCATAGGGGTCGGCGCATCTCCCACGGGTCAGCGCACGCCGACCTATGGTCGACCGCTCGTGCGAAAACTCAGTTTTTTTGAGTATTTTTCACTGTTTGAAAAGCTGTTATTTTTGGTTGGTTTGCTAATTACTATAAATAGAAGTCAAATCATCTTTATCAACTAACATTTGTAAATTTGAATTCAAGTGTTCAAGGAAACAAGAAAGAGTGAAAAAGGTGTCCAAGATTCATCATCTTCATCTTCAACATTTCACAACACATCAACTACACACAATTATTTTTGATGTGGTTCGTGATCGATTAAAGGTGATAAGGTTCGAAGCTGTGATTGGAGAATCCGGTTCGGGTTGAAGCTTGTGGAAGGTTCTTTCTTGAATAAAACCGTTAGGGTTTTGTCCTCCAATACCGGTTTGTGTTTGGGGTTTTTTGGACGAATTGCTTCATCAATATTCAGCCGAGCGAAGGTGATTGAGAAGAGGAAGTCTTCATCAGTCTAGTAGCGGATTCGGTGATATTGAAGTGAAGGATTCAGGTTCGATTCGTTGTGTTTGAGATCAGCCGGGCCGAGGGTTTGAAGAACGGAAGATTCTTCAACAAAGGGGCTGGAATCGGAGGTCTAGTAACAACGATCGAAGGTCTTGATTCATCTTGAATCAAGGAGCAAGGATAGGAAGCATCATTCAACACATTGGGAGTTCTGTTGTTTACTTGCTTTGCAATCCTTGTATAAACGGTTAAATTTCACAGGTGATATCTAATTAAATCATCTCAATTCTAAGTTTAGAATTGAGGGCAGACGTACCCCGAAGCGAGGACGGCGGGGGAACTGCCTCATCAAATCTTTGTCTTCTTTAATTTTCTGCATAATCGTTTTTCAGCTTAAACATTAAATGATTTTAGTTTAAGCAATTTTACCAAACGTTGATATAAGTTGAGTAAGAGATTAAAATTGTTGTTTGAATCCAAAGTACAATAGTATATTGTACTAGATAAATTTGAATTACTTACTCAACACAAATATCACTTGGAGTGTTTATGCACACCAAGTGTTTGAGAAATTGCCTAAACCAAAGTTGTCTTAAGTTTGTAACTAGTTTGATTTGGTATTTTGGATCATTGGAACTAGGATTCCTAGTAAGTGAAACATATCATTGATTGTGCAATTAGTGTAGTGATTTGTATTTCACCTTATCTCTAATCCATTAGCTTAACGCATATCCGGTTTTCCAATAACGGTTCGTTTTAGACTAAAATTTTCCTCGGCCGCTTCCGCACTTAAAACAATTTTTCAAAACCAATTTCTAATTGGTAGCGCCGACTCAAGTTTTTAATTGGGATCTATTCAACCCCCCCCCCCCCTTCTAGTTCCGTGCCATAGTCTAACAATATGTGCCTTCATAATTAGGAGTCCATTTTCCCCTAGAATCTGGTTTAAAAGAGAAAATCTTCTTGAGCACAAGGTCACCTACCCAGAATACGCGAGGTTTGACCTTCTTATCAAAAGCTTTCTTCATCCTCTGCTGATATAACTGACCATGACACATGGCAGTCAATCTCTTCTCCTCTATTAAATTCAACTAATCATACCTGGTCTGACACCATTCATCCTTAGTCAACTTGGCTTCCATGAGCACACGCAACGAAGGAATCTCAACCTCTACGGGGAGCACTGCTTCCATACCATATATAAAAGAGAAAGGGGTTTCCCCTGTTGAAGTGTGGATGGATGTACGATACTCGTGCAAAGGAAATGGGAGCATCTCATGCCAATCCTTATATGTCACAACCATCTTCTGAATGATCTTCTTGATGTTCTTATTCGCAGCTTCAACAACCCCATTCATCTTAGGTCTGTAGGGAGAAAAATTATGATGTGCAATCTTGAAGTCCTTGCAAAGAGCTTCCATCATATTATTATTCAAGTTCGATCCATTATCAGTAATGATCTTACTTGGCGCACCGTAACGGCATATGATTTGATTCTTGATAAACCTCACAATAACTTGCTTGATTACATTTGCATACGATACCGCTTCAACCCATTTTGTGAAGTAGTCGATTGCCACCAAAATGAAACAATGTCTATTCGACGCTTTGGGCTCAATCACGCCGATCATATCAATTCCCCACATGGAGAAGGGCCATGGGGAGGAAATGACGTTCAACAATTTCGGAGGAACATGAATCTTATCTACATATATTTGACACTTGTGGCATTTCTTCACAAATAGATTTCAGTCATCAATAGGTCTGCTTCGTGTATATCCATGCATCTGAGCAGAACTATATCGAAATTTCTCTTTTATAATACATCACCATTCAGGTAGAAGTTGTCGGTTAATCTTATCAAAGTCTTCTTATCTTTCAAAGATGCCCCAGGAGGGTAAATCTGACTTTGGAGGGAACACTTGATGTCAGAGTACCATGGCTTCTCGTCTTTGATCTCTTCAACAGCAAACACATGAGCTGGTCTATCAAGACGTATCACAGTAAAATTGGGAACTTCATTCCAATACTTCACTACAATCATTGACGCCAACGTTGCAAGAGCATCTGCCATTCGGTTTTCATCTCGAGGGATATGATGAAACTCAACCTTTGTAAAGAAAGTTGAAATCCTCCTCACATAATCTCTATATGGTATCAAACCGGGTTGATTCGTCTCCCATTCACCTTTGATTTGATTCATAACCAAAGCTGAATCTCCAAAGACATCTAAATGCTTGATCCCTAGATCAATGGCCTCTTCGAGCCCCATAATGCAAGCTTCATATTCTGCCATATTGTTTGTACACTTGAAATTCAATCTAGCTGTGAATGGAAAATGCGTACCTTGAGGAGTAATGATCACTTCCCCAATGTCATTACCATACTGATTAACAACTCCATCAAATACCATGCCCCAACGAGAACCAGGTTCTGGCCCTTCTTCAAGCAATGATTCATCACAATCTTTCATTTTCAAGTACAAGATCTCTTCATCAGGAGAATCATACTGCACTAACTGGTCATCTTAAATTGGTTGGTGAGCCAAATGGTCAGCCAAGACACTACCTTTGATTGCTTTCTAAGATCGGTATTCAATATCATACTCTGATAACAACATCTGCAAACGGGCAATTCTCCCCGTGGGTTTAGCCTACTTTTTGCTTGTATGTGTTGTATGTTTATATTTATTTGTGGCATATTTTTTATGCAAATTTGGGATGAATGTATTATTTGTAATGTATGAATTGCTTGATATATTAACTGCTTGTATGCTTGGTGGTCTCTTGTGAGATGAGTTCTATACCCGAACTCGAGTGCACTTATGATAGGAGAATGGCATAGTCTTGTTGACTTGTGTGGAGTTATTCCTTAACAAGTTAACTTGCAAGCCCATTCACTTGGTGGAGGTTTTTATTGGGATCACTAATGTCACACGAGTAGTCGTGGTTAGGCATTACTCTTTCCAATATGAACCCTAGAAGCCAAGGACCTTAGATACCTAGCCCATCTTGGCCTATTTTAGGACATAGTGAGAAGGTCGTTCAAGTGTAAGACTTGATGCGATTGTTACGCGATACTACACTCATAAGACTCTCTCTTGAGAATATTTTTGGAATACGAGTAGTCGTTTTGTCCTACAATATCCGAAAGATGGGATGATGACTATGGGAACCTTTTAGAACATGATTGTCAAGTTTAACCATAATACACTCCTGTTGGGTGGTTCTTAACCGAGACTCCATGCTCGTGACTCACAACAAATCTGTGATTCGCGGTCGATCCGTTCTCGTATATCCTTAATATCAATGGAACTTGGGTGTTGATAAGGTGTAAACCATAATCCACCAAAATGGATGATTGGTATTGACGATGACTTGAGCCATCCCGTGACCTTTGTGTCGTGTGACTTGCTTGATCCTTGAGTGTGTTTGTTGCATCCATGCATCCATGCATTCATCCGCATTCATGTCATCAACAATAAGATTTTGCAAGGAACTTAAGAGGTCTATTTGCAAATTTTCAGACATGGATAAGCAAAGAAGGAATACGAAGAAGTACAGTTTCAGACAACCCGATTTGAAAGAGTTAAGGCATCTGACATCTTATGTATTAGAGCCCTTGGAGTTCAAATCTCTCCATGGGAAGCTTCTATCTATTATTTCTACCAAGGTGGATGAAGGTCTGATGAGTGTGTTGGTGCAGTTCTACGATTCTTTGTATCGGTGCTTCATTTTTCCGGATTTCCAGCTTTTGCCTACATTGGAAGAGTATGCTTATCATGTGGATATACATATTCTTGACTATTTACCGTTCAGTGGTTTGGAGAAGATTCCGTCTTCTCAAGAGATTGCTGACATGCTTCATGTGGAGGTATCTGACATTGTCTTAATAGCGCATAGAATCCTAGTTGAAAGACCTTCCACCGTTTGTCAAATGGAAAATATTGTGGGATCTCATAACTCATATTTTATAAGACAACTTTCTTAAAGAAAATTCTTTCAATCAGAAAATAAAATTAAATGTAATTATATTTATCATCTTTCTTAAAATAGATAAGATAAATTAAAGATAAATTGAGATTTTATTTATTCCGCTTAATTATATTTATGATGTTTTCTAAAATAGATTAGACAAATTAGAGACAAATCAGGAATTGATATATTTCATTTAATTTGTAATTATTAGCTTTAAATGTTTTAACTATTATATATTCATTGAAATATCAAAGCAAAAGATATCAGAAAAGAATTTGGGACATTGTACCTGAATGTTCAATTAAACAAAACATGTGAAATCATGTTATCTTGTTTAAACATTGACACCTCACTATGTCGTTCTCGAAATTATTTTTCGAATGTGTTTCTTTCAAAATCAAAATCGTGTACTTGTTTGTAGTTTTATCTTCACGACTCTCGGTATTTGGAATTGAGATCGTGATTATTTATTGTGTTATGGATTGTCACTCATTTACATTTCTATGTTTTTGGTTGTCGTGTCATGATTTCATCTTAGCTATTTTTGTTTTTGCTTTGTGTTTGTTGCAATTGATTCTTGTTCATTTGATGATTATGTATCTATTACGATTGATTCTTGTTTTTTTAATGATTTTTTATTCTGGTTTGTGATTGTGATTTCCGTTATTGTTTAATTATTTTCTGTATTCATGCAATTTGATGCACGTGAAACAAGATGTTTAGTTTATTTTACTAGGGGATAACTTATTTTGCTGAAGTTGTTGTGCCACTAATACCATGGGTTCTGAAAACGAAAGAAATGTCATTTGCATCCTTATTGACAAACCACTAGCTGATGCATGTTTCTTCGTTGATCTCGTGAAAAAGTAACATCTATTGAATCAGAGTATCGTATCGTGTCAACTGGTTGTTCAAAAATAATTTGGCTTCGTGATCTTTTTCCTGAATTTGAATTTCTTCAAAAGTGAGCTAACATCATTTTATGTTGACAATACCAGTGTCATATAAATCAGTGTAAATCCGTTTTTTTATGAATGCATCAATCATATCGAAATTGGTTGTCATTCAATTTGATGATCAAATTACAATTACATAACATCTTTATGTCAGTGCTGAATTTCAAGTTTGTTTCGTGTCCACATCATCAGTTTGTTGTTAGCAATACAATGCTTATTGACAAACCACATCAATTTAAGAGGTATCAATCAGGATATAATATCACAGTGTAATTATATTTATCATCTTTCCTAAAATAGATTAGACAAATTAGAAACAAATCGAGAACAAATTTATTTCTCTTAATTATATTTATCACCTTTCCCATAATAAAATAGACAAATTTAAGATAAATTGAGAATTGATTTATTCTTCTTAATTTGTAATTATTAGCTCTAAATATTATAACTATTATATATATTCACTCTAAATTATTAAAACAAATGACATCAAAAAATTGTATCCATTGAAAAAAAAAAGAGAGAAAGAACAAAAAAATAATTTAAGGAGAAAAGAAAAATAAAATTGAATGGATACCAGTAAAAGAAAGAAAGAAGTCTCAAATAACTTAAGGCCAAACCCTTATAGGATTGATTATCGTGAAAAAATAAAAAATAAAATTAAAGAATGGAAGAATGAATAAATTTAGTGTGTAGCTCCAAAATTTTATTCTATGTATCCAAATTGATCATACCTTAATCCAAGTTATATTACAAAATTTATGACCTCAAAAGCTTGCGTAACTCCAAGACTTTTTATAAATTTTTCAATGTTATGAAAAAAAGATCATTAAATGTTGATTGAATGAAAGTCTTTTGATTAATCTATCTCAAGGTATGAAAATGAAATCAAAACTTAGAACTGGAACATGGGAGTACTTTAGTAAATAGTCTAAGACATTATCATCAAAGTAGGTAAATTGTCATATTTTTTTTAAAAATCTTAAATTCCATGCTTCTTACTTGAGGATAAATAGAGATTTAAGTTTGGACTTGTGATTATAGTTTGTCATTACATTGTTTTAGAAATGATTTTCAGTAATTATAAGTGTTTTTTATTTTATTGTAATTTGTTTATGTTTTTGAAGAATTTAATAAAGATTCCGTTGAATCACGGAAAGACAATTTCAAACCAAAATCATTCGAACCAGAAAAATTCTATAATTTTTAATCATGGAAGTTATGGATACAAAGATTTGATGGAACTAGCACCAGAGAAACAGAAGAAAAATAAGGAAAAATTGCAAAATTAGTAATAAGCACTTCTACATATACATTAGACCAACATTATTAGAGCATGAAAAAAGAAAAACCAACATGGGAAGATATGGTGTCACGCACACCTAAGAAAAAGCGTCATTACATTTGGATAGTGTAATACTGATAGACCGTAAGTGCACAGTTCTATCTGAGTAGTACATAAGTAATATTTCAAAAGATAATTGTTTATAAGTATCGAATTCACTTAATTCAGAGTAGTATAGAAGTAACATTTCAATAATAACTGTTAATAAGTATCGAATTCACTTAATTCGTTAATAATCAAAGTTGATGATTAATTTATTCGAAATGATTTTGGATTAATTGAAATATTTATAAAAAAAGACTTAGGATTATTATTTCAGTCTTCAACTCAGCTCACGCAAACTCTATTTTCTTTTATATGTTATGAGGATTTATGCTTTGCAAAAATGAATAGTCAAAAGTGATTGTATCTTCTTTTAGCCGCATATACTATTGTCATAACCTAATAAATTATTTATTTTCATAACTCAATTCATTTGTTCAGAATCCTTTAAAATTTTCTAATTAAAAATATTTTTGTACCCATTAAAATTGAGAAACTTTCAATAATGTCCATTTTTTGTCTCATTGAAATGGTTCAATAATGTCCATTTTTTCCGTGTAGTTTGTTAAAAGCTAAATATACGGTTCCTTTGGATTAAGACCAAAAAGTAAACAAATATTAACAAATAATACAAACTAAAAACATTCAATAATGTCCATTTTTTCCGTGTAGTTTGTTAAAAGCTAAATATTCTTTATCATAAAAAAACACCCATAATTGATACAATAATATTCTTAATCAACATGACATTCAAAACTAATAAAAAAAACGTTAATAAGCTATAATCAAAGAACATAACAATCAAACCTAATTTAAAAAACCGCATCAAAACAATAATCAATCTCATTGAAATGGTGGCACAACCCATATAGGAGGTGACATAGCTTTGAAGTAAGATTTGTAATGACAATGAAGGTCGAAACTTTCCCATTTAACATTATAGATTCCTAAATCAAAAGGACCTTCAGGATAAGGATTAGGTTCATCGTCAAAATAATTATCAGAATAATAGATTAAATCTTTTTGTAAAGAATTTGAGAAATATGAAGCTGATATAGACGTTGAATCACCGTCACCCACAAATAAAATATTATCTCCCAAACTCTCAAGTTTCAACAAATGAATAAGCTTCTCACCTTTATCGTCTAATACCAATTTAAATACATGGAAATTTTTAGTACCTTTGTTTATATTGTCTTCCTCTCTAGTTATAAACCTTCTTACCATCCACAACTCTCCCTCCAAAGATTTCACTAGATAAGTTAGAGGAGAATAAATTTCATCTTCACTTGTTTCTAAAACAACATTTGGATTTCTTCTTTCCCTACCAAAAATGTCATGAGGATCACTTGAATAACAAAGTTCAAAAGAGACAATTTTTTCCAACGATCTACCGCGTAAACCAAACCCTTGTAGAATGTAATATCAATGAAACCAAAATGGTCGTTTTCTTGGATGTATGTCCAAACCTCTTGTCCAGCTTTGATAAAAGCTAAAACACCACGATTAGTATAAATTGCTGCAACAACATAATCATCTGGACTTGTAATAGGGTCCACAGACAAAGTAACCTTATGAATGTTAAATTCGCAGTCTTTATATTGCATATAAATATCAATCCATGGTAAAATAATAGGAGCTACATCTTTAAAAGGATTCACCCATGTTATGATATTATCTGCATCCACTGTTGCAAGCCATCCATAGCTTGAGCCACAACATCTCTTTTTGTTAAGCATCGTCAACTCAAAGGGATACACTCTATTTGCTACAACACTATACAATTTTCGCTTCTCTGCGCTCTTCTCTGAAGGGATCATTAGCATAGGCAGCATATTACTTCTAAATTGGATGTTGTAGTGATGATTAAGCTTTGAAACTGAGTGCCAATTTTTGCAGACAGAACCAAACCAAATGTGATAGGTTGGTTCTATTGACTTCTCAAGAATCAAATTCAGAGCAAGGGAATCTAAGTTTGCCCAATCTCGCTTCATCGCTATTGCTATATTGTGGCTAGGGTTTTTTTTACTGATTGAAAAGTAGCTATGTTTCTAGGTTTGCTTCATATATATATATATATATATATATATATATATATATATATATATATATATATATATATATATATATATATATATATATATATATATATAAATTCAATCCGTTGTATATTCACGCAGAGGACAACAAGTTTGTTAACAGAATATTTAAAGATACTAATATTTAATGTTGTTTAAATAAAATATTATATAAATTTTAGATTTTGTTAAGATATAATATGAGATTAATTGTTATGTTAGAAAAGAAAAAGATTTTGTTAATGTTATTTAAAAAATATAATCTTTATCAACAAGTAACCGAACTAAAAAAAAGGCAATTAGTAAGCAATTGTTTGTTAATAACATACACGTAATGAGGTTGATTTTAAATAATAAAAAAAAAACACTAAATATTTGTTAACTTTTTTTTTCACAAATATATTTACTCTAGACTTTATATCGAAGATTTTTTTATAAACAAAGATTATAATATAAGGAGTACACGGTATTCAATCCTTAATATATAAAGAGGACAATCCAAAATAAGGGAGAACATAACAAGCAGAAACTCATTAAAAGAATACCATATTGTGACACACATTCATAATAATGCCTTAATATTTGTCACTAAAAATACTTTTATCTATAGTTGCATAGTTATTCTATCACTTTTATCCTATTAGACAAAGAACATAGGATTGATTTTTTACTTTAAAACAAATAAAATTAATTCTATATTTTATATATTTAAAAATATATATTATTTTTGATCTTTTTAAATAATCAACATTTTTAAATTATATACTAAAATAATCAACATTTTAAAAATTTACCAAATTAACCAGATTTCAAACAAAAAAATGCAATTAAGAGATAGAGCTGTCAAAATGGGTTACCCGCTCTTAAACGAGCCGACCCTGACGGACCTCTAATTTTTTAGGATTGGGTCAAAAAAATCCTAATATAATATGAGTTAGAAAATTACTATCCGAACCCGACTCTAGATGGGCTTTGGGCTACCCGACCTTAAACGGATTTTTTCTAATAAAAAATTAAAATAAAACCTCATAATATTTATTATAAATGAAATTAAAAATTATATTATTTTAAATATAATATATTTTTAAATACTATATTATTTTTTATAAATACTATAATGTATTTTTAAATATAACATATGTCTAATTGTATAAAATAATACTTGAATATTTAACATAAAAGAAATTAATAGAATACGAGGAAAAAATATTGATTATATTAAGATATAAGATTTAAAAGAGAAAGATTGAATAGAATAGAGAAAAAATTTAATGATGTGAAAAAAATCAATGTGTTATTTTGAAGTAAGACAATATGAGTATTAATATTTTTAAAAATTTATAGCAATGTGGGTCTAATGGGCTACCCACGACCCATACGAGCTAACTCTAATAACACAACAGACTTTTTAGGGCTGAGCCAAAAAAAAAACCTAAAAAATATAGGCTCTAATTTTAAGGTCCAAGCCCTATGATTTTTCGAGTCGGTCCATATGAACTTGCCCATTTTGACAACTCTAGTAAGAGGAGTAGCCATCACAAATGGCGCATGCATTGATACAATATACATATGCGCCATCCCAAGTGGTGCATGCATCTACATGATATCACTACAAGTGGCGCATGCATGCATCCTCTAGGAGCATGCGCCACAGACAGTGGCTATTGCTTTGTTTTGAGTTTTTTTTTATTATTTTACTAAAAAAATTGAAATAAAATAGAAAATTAAAAATAATTTACAATATTATTTCATAAAATTGAATTACACAACGACATAATAGATAATCTATTGGAAATCTATCACAATCTATGGAGAATTTCTATTAATCTTGATGAACAAGATTGTTATCAACCACGCAATGACAATGAAAAGAAAAGAACAATCGAGAAAGAAAAAAAAGAACGTTGGAGAAGAAGAATATTTTTTGCAGAGTTTTTCCTCTGTCCACAACCTGTGGAAAACTTCTTTATTCACTTTGCAACTGCAAAATTCAGCGAATACAATGTTATGAGTTATTTCTTCTCTTCATACAAGAATAAGGGTTACTCCCTTTATTTATAGATTTAGGTTAGCTTGCTCACTAAGCCAAAACCCAAAACTATAAAAGTCCAAAATAGATAACACTACTAAGATGGGCCTAAGTCGAAATCCTATGTGAAGCAACATGCTTCGACATTTCGACACATTTATACAACTCGGCACACTAGGTGATTCGACACTTCCTTGCTTCTGTCGAGCAACCTTCTTTAACACAAGGAATTACAATTCAATTCACCACCTAATTCATTGTGTCTAAGCTATCTACATTCATCATTGCTCTTAGTCTTCTAAACATTTCGACATGCACTCCCTTCGTCATGATGTAAGCAATCTATTTCTCAGTTCTGCAGTGATCCACATTCATCTTCCCATCTGCTACCTGCTCTCGAAGATGATTGGACCTCATTTTGATGTGCTTTGCTTCGACCATGTGCTATCGGATTCTTCGCCAGATTAATAGCTGACATGCTGTCGATCTTCATGGTAATTGCTTTATGATTCTTCGCCACAAGAGGTAATGATTCTATCACTGATCATGTCCATTCGTAAGGATCACTAAAGGAGAAGTTTTTTAAAATTCCGCTGCGTTTTGGATCGCTCTTCTCCTTCATGTGCAACATGAACTTCTTCTTCTAAGGGGTCATTCAGGAATGCATATTTCACATCCATCTGACACATCTTCCAGTTGTTCATGTTTGTTTGACCAACAACCAACCTGATTGTTTCGATCCTGGCAACAGGTGC
>NC_066580.1:375001026-375011026 GCF_024323335.1 Lathyrus oleraceus
GTTTGTTAGCAGAATATTTAAAGATACCAATATTTAATGTTGTTTAAATAAAATATCATATAAGTTTTAGATTTTGTTAAGATATAATACTAAGACAAGAAAAGGGAGTTTGTTAATGTAATTTAAAAAACATAATCTTTATCAACAAATAAGGGAAGTAAATTGGAGTAAATAATAGAATAATTAAAAAGCAATCCTTTTTTTGTCACAAATATAGTTACTCTAGACTTTATATTGAAGATTTTCTTTATAAACAAAGATTACAATATAAACTCACTAAAAAATACCATATTGTGACAAGCATTTATAATAATGCCTTAATATTTATCACTAAAAATTACTGTTATCTATAGTTGTATATTTATTCTACATAGGATTGATTTTTTACTTTAAAACAAATAAAATAATTGTATATTTTATATATTTAAAAAAACTATTTTTTTTAAATAACCAACATTTTAAAATTATATACTAAACTAATTAAAATTTCAAAAATTTATCAACTTAACCAGGTTTCAAACAAAAAATTATATATGCACTTAAGATGTAGAGTTGTCAAAATGTATTATTCGCTCCTAAACGAGTCGGTCCTGGTGGACCTCGAACTTTTTAGGACTGGGTGAATCTATGTTTGTCCAATCTCGCTCCATCGTTATTGCTATATTGTGCCTAGGGTTTATTTTACTGATTAAAAAGTAGCTATGTTTCTGGGTTTGCTTCACATCTCTTATATTATATATATATATAATATATAATATATATTATATAATATATATTATATAGATATATATATATATATATATATATATATATATATATATATATATAATGTTGTTTAAATAAAATATCATATAAGTTTTAGATTTAATACTAAGACAAGAAAAGGGAGTTTGTTCCTTTAAGATCAATGCCTTAAAAAATGAGTTGGAATGCCTTGAAAAATGTCTTGCAAGATTAACGGGCAAATTTTGGGGTATGATAGTGTCAATACCACACGCTGTGTGTCTCGTTGGTTTTGCACAGGTTGTCATCATCAAAAAGGGGGAGTATGTAAAGGCAAATTGTCAGACAACATACAATCACAAGTTTCGATGATGACAAATGACCACCATGGACGAATCGGCGTTGTCGATTCTACGTCTATATACAAATGCAACACATCACCTATCATATCCTTTCCTATGCTTATCTAAATCTGTTATAATTCTTAAAATATATGTGGACAAAGTGTGATCATGACGAAATGCATGAAAATCACAAAATACGAATTTTTGCAGATTTAAAGACCTTGAGTCGACCATAAGGGTCGGCGCATAACTCACGGGTCAGCGCATAACTCAGACCAGTTGGTTACTGGTCAGCGCATGATTGCTTGAGTCAACCGCAGGTCGGCGCATGGCATTGTGCTGTTGGCCACAGGTCAGCGCATGGAACACATGAGTCGACCATAGGGTCGGCGCATGCAACTTTCAATTTTCCCACAGGTCAGCGCATGAAAGACATGAGTCGACCATAGGGGTCGGCGCATCTCCCACGGGTCAGCGCACGCCGACCTATGGTCGACCGCTCGTGCGAAAACTCAGTTTTTTTGAGTATTTTTCACTGTTTGAAAAGCTGTTATTTTTGGTTGGTTTGCTAATTACTATAAATAGAAGTCAAATCATCTTTATCAACTAACATTTGTAAATTTGAATTCAAGTGTTCAAGGAAACAAGAAAGAGTGAAAAAGGTGTCCAAGATTCATCATCTTCATCTTCAACATTTCACAACACATCAACTACACACAATTATTTTTGATGTGGTTCGTGATCGATTAAAGGTGATAAGGTTCGAAGCTGTGATTGGAGAATCCGGTTCGGGTTGAAGCTTGTGGAAGGTTCTTTCTTGAATAAAACCGTTAGGGTTTTGTCCTCCAATACCGGTTTGTGTTTGGGGGTTTTTGGACGAATTGCTTCATCAATATTCAGCCGAGCGAAGGTGATTGAGAAGAGGAAGTCTTCATCAGTCTAGTAGCGGATTCGGTGATATTGAAGTGAAGGATTCAGGTTCGATTCGTTGTGTTTGAGATCAGCCGGGCCGAGGGTTTGAAGAACGGAAGATTCTTCAACAAAGGGGCTGGAATCGGAGGTCTAGTAACAACGATCGAAGGTCTTGATTCATCTTGAATCAAGGAGCAAGGATAGGAAGCATCATTCAACACATTGGGAGTTCTGTTGTTTACTTGCTTTGCAATCCTTGTATAAACGGTTAAATTTCACAGGTGATATCTAATTAAATCATCTCAATTCTAAGTTTAGAATTGAGGGCAGACGTACCCCGAAGCGAGGACGGCGGGGGAACTGCCTCATCAAATCTTTGTCTTCTTTAATTTTCTGCATAATCGTTTTTCAGCTTAAACATTAAATGATTTTAGTTTAAGCAATTTTACCAAACGTTGATATAAGTTGAGTAAGAGATTAAAACTGTTGTTTGAATCCAAAGTACAATAGTATATTGTACTAGATAAATTTGAATTACTTACTCAACACAAATATCACTTGGAGTGTTTATGCACACCAAGTGTTTGAGAAATTGCCTAAACCAAAGTTGTCTTAAGTTTGTAACTAGTTTGATTTGGTATTTTGGATCATTGGAACTAGGATTCCTAGTAAGTGAAACATATCATTGATTGTGCAATTAGTGTAGTGATTTGTATTTCACCTTATCTCTAATCCATTAGCTTAACGCATATCCGGTTTTCCAATAACGGTTCGTTTTAGACTAAAATTTTCCTCGGCCGCTTCCGCACTTAAAACAATTTTTCAAAACCAATTTCTAATTGGTAGCGCCGACTCAAGTTTTTAATTGGGATCTATTCAACCCCCCCCCCCCCCCTTCTAGTTCCGTGCCATAGTCTAACAATATGTGCCTTCATAATTAGGAGTCCATTTTCCCCTAGAATCTGGTTTAAAAAGAGAAAATCTTCTTGAGCACAAGGTCACCTACCCAGAATACGCGAGGTTTGACCTTCTTATCAAAAGCTTTCTTCATCCTCTGCTGATATAACTGACCATGACACATGGCAGTCAATCTCTTCTCCTCTATTAAATTCAACTAATCATACCTGGTCTGACACCATTCATCCTTAGTCAACTTGGCTTCCATGAGCACACGCAACGAAGGAATCTCAACCTCTACGGGGAGCACTGCTTCCATACCATATATAAAAGAGAAAGGGGTTTCCCCTGTTGAAGTGTGGATGGATGTACGATACTCGTGCAAAGGAAATGGGAGCATCTCATGCCAATCCTTATATGTCACAACCATCTTCTGAATGATCTTCTTGATGTTCTTATTCGCAGCTTCAACAACCCCATTCATCTTAGGTCTGTAGGGAGAAAAATTATGATGTGCAATCTTGAAGTCCTTGCAAAGAGCTTCCATCATATTATTATTCAAGTTCGATCCATTATCAGTAATGATCTTACTTGGCGCACCGTAACGGCATATGATTTGATTCTTGATAAACCTCACAATAACTTGCTTGATTACATTTGCATACGATACCGCTTCAACCCATTTTGTGAAGTAGTCGATTGCCACCAAAATGAAACAATGTCTATTCGACGCTTTGGGCTCAATCACGCCGATCATATCAATTCCCCACATGGAGAAGGGCCATGGGGAGGAAATGACGTTCAACAATTTCGGAGGAACATGAATCTTATCTACATATATTTGACACTTGTGGCATTTCTTCACAAATAGATTTCAGTCATCAATAGGTCTGCTTCGTGTATATCCATGCATCTGAGCAGAACTATATCGAAATTTCTCTTTTATAATACATCACCATTCAGGTAGAAGTTGTCGGTTAATCTTATCAAAGTCTTCTTATCTTTCAAAGATGCCCCAGGAGGGTAAATCTGACTTTGGAGGGAACACTTGATGTCAGAGTACCATGGCTTCTCGTCTTTGATCTCTTCAACAGCAAACACATGAGCTGGTCTATCAAGACGTATCACAGTAAAATTGGGAACTTCATTCCAATACTTCACTACAATCATTGACGCCAACGTTGCAAGAGCATCTGCCATTCGGTTTTCATCTCGAGGGATATGATGAAACTCAACCTTTGTAAAGAAAGTTGAAATCCTCCTCACATAATCTCTATATGGTATCAAACCGGGTTGATTCGTCTCCCATTCACCTTTGATTTGATTCATAACCAAAGCTGAATCTCCAAAGACATCTAAATGCTTGATCCCTAGATCAATGGCCTCTTCGAGCCCCATAATGCAAAGCTTCATATTCTGCCATATTGTTTGTACACTTGAAATTCAATCTAGCTGTGAATGGAAAATGCGTACCTTGAGGAGTAATGATCACTTCCCCAATGTCATTACCATACTGATTAACAACTCCATCAAATACCATGCCCCAACGAGAACCAGGTTCTGGCCCTTCTTCAAGCAATGATTCATCACAATCTTTCATTTTCAAGTACAAGATCTCTTCATCAGGAGAATCATACTGCACTAACTGGTCATCTTAAATTGGTTGGTGAGCCAAATGGTCAGCCAAGACACTACCTTTGATTGCTTTCTAAGATCGGTATTCAATATCATACTCTGATAACAACATCTGCAAACGGGCAATTCTCCCCGTGGGTTTAGCCTACTTTTTGCTTGTATGTGTTGTATGTTTATATTTATTTGTGGCATATTTTTTATGCAAATTTGGGATGAATGTATTATTTGTAATGTATGAATTGCTTGATATATTAACTGCTTGTATGCTTGGTGGTCTCTTGTGAGATGAGTTCTATACCCGAACTCGAGTGCACTTATGATAGGAGAATGGCATAGTCTTGTTGACTTGTGTGGAGTTATTCCTTAACAAGTTAACTTGCAAGCCCATTCACTTGGTGGAGGTTTTTATTGGGATCACTAATGTCACACGAGTAGTCGTGGTTAGGCATTACTCTTTCCAATATGAACCCTAGAAGCCAAGGACCTTAGATACCTAGCCCATCTTGGCCTATTTTAGGACATAGTGAGAAGGTCGTTCAAGTGTAAGACTTGATGCGATTGTTACGCGATACTACACTCATAAGACTCTCTCTTGAGAATATTTTTGGAATACGAGTAGTCGTTTTGTCCTACAATATCCGAAAGATGGGATGATGACTATGGGAACCTTTTAGAACATGATTGTCAAGTTTAACCATAATACACTCCTGTTGGGTGGTTCTTAACCGAGACTCCATGCTCGTGACTCACAACAAATCTGTGATTCGCGGTCGATCCGTTCTCGTATATCCTTAATATCAATGGAACTTGGGTGTTGATAAGGTGTAAACCATAATCCACCAAAATGGATGATTGGTATTGACGATGACTTGAGCCATCCCGTGACCTTTGTGTCGTGTGACTTGCTTGATCCTTGAGTGTGTTTGTTGCATCCATGCATCCATGCATTCATCCGCATTCATGTCATCAACAATAAGATTTTGCAAGGAACTTAAGAGGTCTATTTGCAAATTTTCAGACATGGATAAGCAAAGAAGGAATACGAAGAAGTACAGTTTCAGACAACCCGATTTGAAAGAGTTAAGGCATCTGACATCTTATGTATTAGAGCCCTTGGAGTTCAAATCTCTCCATGGGAAGCTTCTATCTATTATTTCTACCAAGGTGGATGAAGGTCTGATGAGTGTGTTGGTGCAGTTCTACGATTCTTTGTATCGGTGCTTCATTTTTCCGGATTTCCAGCTTTTGCCTACATTGGAAGAGTATGCTTATCATGTGGATATACATATTCTTGACTATTTACCGTTCAGTGGTTTGGAGAAGATTCCGTCTTCTCAAGAGATTGCTGACATGCTTCATGTGGAGGTATCTGACATTGTCTTAATAGCGCATAGAATCCTAGTTGAAAGACCTTCCACCGTTTGTCAAATGGAAAATATTGTGGGATCTCATAACTCATATTTTATAAGACAACTTTCTTAAAGAAAATTCTTTCAATCAGAAAATAAAATTAAATGTAATTATATTTATCATCTTTCTTAAAATAGATAAGATAAATTAAAGATAAATTGAGATTTTATTTATTCCGCTTAATTATATTTATGATGTTTTCTAAAATAGATTAGACAAATTAGAGACAAATCAGGAATTGATATATTTCATTTAATTTGTAATTATTAGCTTTAAATGTTTTAACTATTATATATTCATTGAAATATCAAAGCAAAAGATATCAGAAAAGAATTTGGGACATTGTACCTGAATGTTCAATTAAACAAAACATGTGAAATCATGTTATCTTGTTTAAACATTGACACCTCACTATGTCGTTCTCGAAATTATTTTTCGAATGTGTTTCTTTCAAAATCAAAATCGTGTACTTGTTTGTAGTTTTATCTTCACGACTCTCGGTATTTGGAATTGAGATCGTGATTATTTATTGTGTTATGGATTGTCACTCATTTACATTTCTATGTTTTTGGTTGTCGTGTCATGATTTCATCTTAGCTATTTTTGTTTTTGCTTTGTGTTTGTTGCAATTGATTCTTGTTCATTTGATGATTATGTATCTATTACGATTGATTCTTGTTTTTTTAATGATTTTTTATTCTGGTTTGTGATTGTGATTTCCGTTATTGTTTAATTATTTTCTGTATTCATGCAATTTGATGCACGTGAAACAAGATGTTTAGTTTATTTTACTAGGGGATAACTTATTTTGCTGAAGTTGTTGTGCCACTAATACCATGGGTTCTGAAAACGAAAGAAATGTCATTTGCATCCTTATTGACAAACCACTAGCTGATGCATGTTTCTTCGTTGATCTCGTGAAAAAGTAACATCTATTGAATCAGAGTATCATATCGTGTCAACTGGTTGTTCAAAAATAATTTGGCTTCGTGATCTTTTTCCTGAATTTGAATTTCTTCAAAAGTGAGCTAACATCATTTTATGTTGACCATACCAGTGTCATATAAATCAGTGTAAATCCGTTTTTTTATGAATGCATCAATCATATCGAAATTGGTTGTCATTCAATTTGATGATCAAATTACAATTACATAACATCTTTATGTCAGTGCTGAATTTCAAGTTTGTTTCGTGTCCACATCATCAGTTTGTTGTTAGCAATACAATGCTTATTGACAAACCACATCAATTTAAGAGGTATCAATCAGGATATAATATCACAGTGTAATTATATTTATCATCTTTCCTAAAATAGATTAGACAAATTAGAAACAAATCGAGAACAAATTTATTTCTCTTAATTATATTTATCACCTTTCCCATAATAAAATAGACAAATTTAAGATAAATTGAGAATTGATTTATTCTTCTTAATTTGTAATTATTAGCTCTAAATATTATAACTATTATATATATTCACTCTAAATTATTAAAACAAATGACATCAAAAAATTGTAAAAAATAAGTATCCATTGAAAAAAAAAGAGAGAAAGAACAAAAAAATAATTTAAGGAGAAAAGAAAAATAAAATTGAATGGATACCAGTAAAAGAAAGAAAGAAGTCTCAAATAACTTAAGGCCAAACCCTTATAGGATTGATTATCGTGAAAAAATAAAAAATAAAATTAAAGAATGGAAGAATGAATAAATTTAGTGTGTAGCTCCAAAATTTTATTCTATGTATCCAAATTGATCATACCTTAATCCAAGTTATATTACAAAATTTATGACCTCAAAAGCTTGCGTAACTCCAAGACTTTTTATAAATTTTTCAATGTTATGAAAAAAAGATCATTAAATGTTGATTGAATGAAAGTCTTTTGATTAATCTATCTCAAGGTATGAAAATGAAATCAAAACTTAGAACTGGAACATGGGAGTACTTTAGTAAATAGTCTAAGACATTATCATCAAAGTAGGTAAATTGTCATATTTTTTTAAAAATCTTAAATTCCATGCTTCTTACTTGAGGATAAATAGAGATTTAAGTTTGGACTTGTGATTATAGTTTGTCATTACATTGTTTTAGAAATGATTTTCAGTAATTATAAGTGTTTTTTATTTTATTGTAATTTGTTTATGTTTTTGAAGAATTTAATAAAGATTCCGTTGAATCACGGAAAGACAATTTCAAACCAAAATCATTCGAATCAGAAAAATTCTATAATTTTTAATCATGGAAGTTATGGAGACAAAGATTTGATGGAACTAGCACCAGAGAAACAGAAGAAAAATAAGGAAAAATTGCAAAATTAGTAATAAGCACTTCTACATATACATTAGACCAACATTATTAGAGCATGAAAAAAGAAAAACCAACATGGGAAGATATGGTGTCACGCACACCTAAGAAAAAGCGTCATTACATTTGGATAGTGTAATACTGATAGACTGTAAGTGCACAGTTCTATCTAAGTAGTACATAAGTGATATTTCAAAAGATAATTGTTTATAAGTATCGAATTCACTTAATTCAGAGTAGTATAGAAGTAACATTTCAATAATAACTGTTAATAAGTATCGAATTCACTTAATTCGTTAATAATCAAAGTTGATGATTAATTTATTCGAAATGATTTTGGATTAATTGAAATATTTATAAAAAAAGACTTAGGATTATTATTTCAGTCTTCAACTCAGCTCACGCAAACTCTATTTTCTTTTATATGTTATGAGGATTTATGCTTTGCAAAAATGAATAGTCAAAAGTGATTGTATCTTCTTTTAGCCGCATATACTATTGTCATAACCTAATAAATTATTTATTTTCATAACTCAATTCATTTGTTCAGAATCCTTTAAAATTTTCTAATTAAAAATATTTTTGTACCCATTAAAATTGAGAAACTTTCAATAATGTCCATTTTTTGTCTCATTGAAATGGTTCAATAATGTCCATTTTTTCCGTGTAGTTTATTAAAATCTAAATATACGGTTCCTTTGGATTAAGACCAAAAAGTAAACAAATATTAACAAATAATACAAACTAAATACATTCAATAATGTCCATTTTTTCCGTGTAGTTTGTTAAAAGCTAAATATTCTTTATCATAAAAAAAACCCATAATTGATACAATAATATTCTTAATCAACATGACATTCAAAACTAATAAAAAAACGTTAATAAGCTATAATCAAAGAACATAACAATCAAACCTAATTTAAAAAACCGCATCAAAACAATAATCAATCTCATTGAAATGGTGGCACAACCCATATAGGAGGTGACATAGCTTTGAAGTAAGATTTGTAATGACAATGAAGGTCGAAACTTTCCCATTTAACATTATAGATTCCTAAATCAAAAGGACCTTTAGGATAAGGATTAGGTTCATCGTCAAAATAATTATCAGAATAATAGATTAAATCTTTTTGTAAAGAATTTGAGAAATATGAAGCTGATATAGACGTTGAATCACCGTCACCCACAAATAAAATATTATCTCCCAAACTCTCAAGTTTCAACAAATGAATAAGCTTCTCACCTTTATCGTCTAATACCAATTTAAATACATGGAAATTTTTAGTACCTTTGTTTATATTGTCTTCCTCTCTAGTTATAAACCTTCTTACCATCCACAACTCTCCCTCCAAAGATTTCACTAGATAAGTTAGAGGAGAATAAATTTCATCTTCACTTGTTTCTAAAACAACATTTGGATTTCTTCTTTCCCTACCAAAAATGTCATGAGGATCACTTGAATAACAAAGTTCAAAAGAGACAATTTTTTTCCAACGATCTACCGCGTAAACCAAACCCTTGTAGAATGTAATATCAATGAAACCAAAATGGTCGTTTTCTTGGATGTATGTCCAAACCTCTTGTCCAGCTTTGATAAAAGCTAAAACACCACGATTAGTATAAATTGCTGCAACAACATAATCATCTGGACTTGTAATAGGGTCCACAGACAAAGTAACCTTATGAATGTTAAATTCGCAGTCTTTATATTGCATATAAATATCAATCCATGGTAAAATAATAGGAGCTACATCTTTAAAAGGATTCACCCATGTTA